>NC_092027.1:7073720-7263720 GCF_042242105.1 Pempheris klunzingeri
CATGGAGGATATGGCAAAGTAGTGCAATACAAGTTTGTAAGAAGGAATATAAGCCCTGTGCTGATATGTGACTCTTGTCCTTCAGCTCCTAAAAGCTCCAATCTATTGAGTCCATTGAACCAAAATCATCTTTACATGGATAGCAAGTGATTCAGTGGATTTAAGGCTAATCTTTTATTTTCAAGTCGTCTGCTTGAGATTTGAACTTGACTGCCAGTTTTTGCCCGAGTTTTATATGAATTCATCTCTATAACGATGTTGATCTCTCAAGGCCTCGTTTACTTGCTGTTATTTTGCTGCATTTTTATTTATTTATTATTCTTACAAAACATGAAAGCTATTCACTACAGGGGTGCTTCTTTCTAGCTCAAAATGAAACCTGCCGCTGTGGCGCTCAGTTATCAGTCTTTTGTAACGATGGCACAAGGTCGAGAACTCCATTAGGCAAGTTAAACATCCACAAAATCTATGCAAACATGCTGCGTTTAATTTGTTTTTGTGTATTCCTCTTTTGATATGTGTGCATGTCTGGTGTTGAGTCGAGCTGGGTCCCAATTCCAAACTGAATGCTAATTTAGGCTTCTGAATCAAAATGTGTTGACACTGAAAAGGTGACAAAACTCCCATAGATGGTAGCATGCATACTAAAGTCATTTGGTTTTTGAGTGTGATGCTGGTGGACACTATTGTCACACATTGCAATGCACAACAGAAAAGGAAACTCATGACACACTGCAAACAAAACACATGAGCCTCAAAGTAAGCTTTGGACAAACATTTAGCTTTCTCTGTGTGATCTATGGCCAACGGGCTGCTCTTGAGCTAAACTTAGATTGTCTCACTTCAACAAAGAGAGAATAATGGGAAATATTCAAATGTAGCTTTACAGTAACACAAGTAGAGGAGCGGCATAAAGCCAGCAAACTGATTCTTAATTTCTGCCTCATGTTTTCTAATAGCAGTAGCTACTGGTCACTGTCTTTATGTGTTAAATACGTTTAGCTCTTGTGAAGCAGTGTGCCGTGTTACAGACTGACAGAACTGAGACTGGGCTACGATGGCTGGTCACCTCCCATGTGTCAATATCTGCCGCCATCTAGTGGAATTCCTGCAGTACAGCATTCAGTGTGGGAGGACTGTGTGTTTCAACATGCGCACAGATGGAAACATCATCAGGAGACCTGCAAACATGAAATGACAGCTGGAAATCGCCTTAAATAAGAGATCTGTTTAAAGTCTATTTGGGATGCTATTAAGCAGATCATCTGGTGCAATTTTGGAAGCCAGAAGCACTGAAAAACATTTATACTTAATAATTTCTATAGTAAAGTACAAATTGAATACATTACCACCACAAGTGATTAGAGTTTAATGCATGATACATAAAAGCTATACCTATTAAGCACTAATTTAGTCGTACTTTCAGAAACACGTAACCATCACTCATCCAGTCTTTTTTTTTTTTTTGCCACCCAGCTGTTCACTGCAACCTGAGCCAGAATGGCATTGACCACCAGATGTGCCCAGAGGACGTGACGTCACAGCTGGAGGAAGAGGAGGAGTCGGTGGACGCGGGGGCTGTGCTGCTGGACGACGACAGCCCAACTTACCAGGACATCAGCCCCCCCATGTACCAGCGGCGTTCGCCGCCACACCGCTCTGTCTCCGAGTCTGAGCTCACACGGGTAAGAGACGTCCGAAAGCACCATACGCAGAAAAAGTGTTGTTATCAATGTTGGTTTAGTCCACACTCATCACAAATGACTTAACATGTTTTGATATCCAGCGTAGCCTGCTCTAAATTCTTAATAAGCACTTTCTTAACTTCATCTTTCAAATCATCCTGATCTCTGTATTAGTCTAAAAGACACCATTTCAGGATTGTTTGGTTTTTCTACAAGCGTCCCTCAGCCATGGTGTCTTGTGATGTGGCCACATGTGGATACTAGTTACTTTGCAGGTTGAAATGATAGAAATTGCAAAATATAATCAGGAAATATATTCAGATGCATCATTATTATTACTATTAATTTAATTAAGTAACCCAGCTTTATACAAAGTAGTTAAAATTAGTCCCACCTTTACCAGCCACACCATTAAAGTAATGCTTTCACATCAATGCATCACTTATATAATGTATTTATTATTCTTCTGCATGCTCCAAGTGAATTTTATTGATAAGACTTTTGTTCTCCTGTTCAAGTTAAGTGTTTGAATGCAGGACGGTGTATTCCTCCATTGTTGTGTTGGTATTTTTACTTAAGTAAAAGATCTCAGTACTTCTTCCACCACTGTGTGACATAGATACATATAATATATAAGCACTAATTAATTTAGTTATTTAATGTAGCCACATGGGGACAGCAGAACAAGCTGTGAGCTGTCAGAATAGAATTGTTAGCAAACAGTTGGCTGTTTACACATCCAACAGATTTGGAGTTGTGTTTCTGGCCATTTGACGTGGGAAAATATGTGGCTCTTTAGCTGGTGAACATAATGGTGAGCATTCAGCAGCGAGTCACTATTTTAAGAAGATTGAAGAATTGCTGTCACAATACAAACACAACACTTGGTGAAGGCAGATGACTCTCAGTCATGTGGACTTCCCAGCTTCATTAAATAGATACACCAACGCCTCCTCGTGATAGTTGTGTCGACCAAATTCATAAAATCAGAATATACAGGGAACGTCTTTGGTTTTAGTTTTGTAAGTTTCCATTAGTTTTCGTCTCTTTCTGAAGTTTAGTTTTCATTGTTTTCATTTTTTCACACCTAATTAAGATTTTACTTAAGTTTGATTATATATAATAATCTGTTCTTTGGTTTATAACCAAAGTACCTACAAAGCTAATCATATCATAACCAAGCTAGGCACTATACTAGCTGTCTGACGCTAATGCCTAGCTAGTCATGTTTCCATATCAATGACACTCAATGACAAGGAATTATTATTAATGTCCTGGTTGCACTGTTGTGGTTTCATTGCTTGGTACTGAATCGATTGTATTTATGGTCAGATTACAGTTTGTGTGCAAAAACAACCCTGTACTACAATCTGAGTGCTTGCCACACACGAAACAAATCAGCCACCCACTTAAATAGAATAATCCCCTATGTTCCACGCATCTTCCTCTTCAGCACAAACAAAGAATTTAACAGGGAATAAACAAGGAAAGACAAGCTGTTGTTCCGGGCTGTGTTTCAACTCTTCCTCTGTGTTTCTGATAATAGATCAAAGGCTCCATCATCAGCAATGCAGAATAAATGCCTTGCTTCCTCTCCAGAAATAGACTGTGTTTGGGGCAGTGGGAGGAGACAGGAGTGATCGCTCCTGACACGCACACACTCTCGTATTCTCTTTTCTCTGTGTGAAATCTGTGGTAATCAGCTGTCAATCAAAACAAGTGGAGCCTTTAAGATACCAGACAGACAGCCAAGCCTGAGTTCAATTAGAGCAAACACACATATACAGGGCCTTTATACACACGCACACACACACACACACACACACACACACACACACACACGCACACACACACTTAGAGACAGTGAAGATGTCTCTGTTCTTTCTACATTGTGTGGAAACTGTTTATATGTTAATATGTGGTGATTCACAGTATCTGGCATCATCATGTAGTTTTTATATCACGGCATCATTCTGTTTGAAGCAGCAGCTACTGTGAGTCTGACTCGCATTAGAGAGCTGGAGGACGGTGTGCATTAGCTGAAATCACTGAAGTGGTTAAGTGTTCAGGCTCAATGTTGTGTCTCTGGATTGCAGTTAAGTATGAATTTGTCTCTTTGGGGGAAATCCAATAGATCAAGTGCAAAAAGACTATAATTACATAGAATGGCAATCTGTTCTATCATGTAACCCAGCCGTCGGCCAGTGTATTTATTGATAGGATTTGAGCTTAATTATTGTAAGAGCTATATGGGAGGTTTGCAGCATTAGATATATTAACTTCACTGTTAACAATTAAAGTCCACAGCAGTTTGAGCGTCTACAGCTTCAGTAATATCATGTAGTGAAAAGGACCATGTGAGCTGGGTGTAATTTTGACAGAGATATAAATCATATTCTTCCAATTTGATTGGAAATCCTAACACATACCACCTCCTCTGATGTTGTTTTAATAGCTACCTTGGTTTACCAGCTAACCTCATTACATTTAATTGGATAAAGCTCTGATGTGCTCCCAAGTTGAAGATAAATCCTTAAAAACATTATTTTTTTGACAAATACTTGGCATTTACAAGGAGCAGCAATTAGAATAGTTAAGCCATGGACACGCTACAGGAACTTGGAAATGTCTGCGTCTGTAAACATTGTTTTTACCATAACAATGTACCCAATGTAGAAATGATGTAGTATTTCTAACCGTGTGAGTGCCTGAGGGTGCAAAGACAAATTCAGATAAGCATTAAGGTTCATCACATTTCTATGGCTGATTTGTGATTAATGAGGTAAATTAATTTGTGTAGCAGTCATAGAGCTGAATGGTGATAAGAGTTGATACATTACTTTAAGGAATAGAAACAAAACAGTAATTAAAATACAGTGTAAAATTGCCAAAATAAAACTCCAGCAACGTTGTCCTGCTTTTGACCTCTTTTCCCGACTTTTTCCCGTCTCCATGCACCCTGGAGGTAGGTGAAGTTGCACTAGAAATGAGCACCAATGTGATCATTAACAGTAACAACAATAAGTGCACAAGATTTCTGACCTTGAAAAGACGTTTGATGTCAGCTGTCAGTTCTTGAAAGTTTTCAAACCTCAGTGCTTTTAAGGTTTGATGCCCAGCCCTATGTATAATTCAAAAAGTTTGCTCCGCTCACTGGTGGGAAAGTCAATATGTTGTCAGGGCTGAAGAAGAGGTAATTAAAGCTCATTCACCTGCTTTTCATGTGGAGCCTTGTAATGATCTCTCAATTAGCCTATAGTGTGTACCTGTAGAAACGTACACTATACTGCAGGTTATTTCAGTTCACCACACAGCCGTGTTAATTTTTGAATATTAGATGGAAGCTGGATCCTGCACCCGGCTGGATTTGTAATCGAGCCAAGGTTTAGCCATAGATTAAACATTAGGCGTAAAACAGCCATTTAGACTTGGCTGATGGCTGTAACATCCATAGCAAATCAGCTCATCTCAGCTGTAATCAATACAGAGCCCAAGGTGAATATATCTTGTTTGGTGTTAACACACTCTGCAATGCTTTATGGATTCTGCTGAATCCCAAGGTCAGGGACTGTGAAGGGGCCTTGTGTACTTTCTTTGATGTGCCAGAGTAAAGTTGGCAGTGCCTGTTAACAGAGGCTCCTTATGAAGGCTTATTAATTTATCCAGCATAGCGTGTTATTCGCTGTCCACGCGCACACACACACACACACACACACACAGACAGACATATCTCTGTTTCATCCCTATTCCTGTATGTAACAGATTAATTAATACAGGGAATTTTCATCTCCTGCCAGCTCTGGTGGAAAGAAATAGAGCGTGGCAGAGAGAAAGGAACGTGAGAGAGAGCATGCCAGAGCTGTTAATTAGCTGTGCAGTGGAGATAGGGCAGACGACACAGGGCTCCGTGTCTCAAACAGCCATTTACTCAGTCAACATGACACTAATGGCAGTGGCTCTCCTCCTCTCAGCGCTTTTCTGTCCAGTCACACTCAGGAAGTGGTTGCAGTGTTCGGCTGCGACACTAGAGGGTAGTATGTAACAGTGAATGTGAGTTGTGTAATGTAAGCATGTTCGGTATAAAGGGAAAGGATCACAGTCTCAATGCAACCTTGCAGTTTTTCTGGTGGTATTAAAAATGAATCAAATAAATTGGAAAAAAAAAGTAAGAAGAATCAGACTGCAGTACTTCAAATGTACCAACTGACAAGTCGGAGTAAGATTTATAATATGGACACAGTTATACTGTATGTTAATACTTTATTTATAGATATATTATATCTATTAAATGGTTTATAACACACTATAATGTAATTGTAAGTAGGTATAAGGTCGTTTAAGGGTTTATTCATTGTAACTTTAACTCCTACTGTGAATCATCTTTAACTGGATGCTTGTATATGAAGAGATGATGACTGATATTATAACAGTTATATAAAATATGGCTTCATACCAGAAGCTATACTCATTGAAAATACTGTGCGTGTGTTAACACTTGTTCTTATCTGTTATGTTGTGATATAAACAATTGGTTATATGTTCATAGATTAGTCATAAATGCTCGATAGGAGGGTTAAAGTAAAGTGTCACCACTGTATGCTGCATAGTTCGTTATGCATCTGATGTCTATGTGACTTCAACTATCAGTATCCCATGCACCGCATCACTGTGCTATGCTTTCTCCATTTATTACTCGCAGAAATTCTCCTGCGTCCCCGCCCCTCAGATCTTCAGATCCTCAGATTTAGGATTGTCTTTTAAAATCAAACTTCTTATGAGTAGATGTTGTAAGAACATAGTAATACTGCTTTTGTCAAACTTTCTCTAATCGGGAGATTATGTATAAAAGTTCAAGTTTCTCACTGTTAATGATAGATGTGTTCATTTGTCCTAATATTTCCTAATTGACAACATAGGTGTGTAGAATGGCCCTTCCTTTAATTCAGATAGTAGACCTCATGATGCTCACCTCTCTTGCCCTTGAAATACATCTGAAAAGCAATATTTGTAATATCTACCTCACTCACCATCGCCTCATAAAAGATACATGACACCTCTTTGAAACTGAGCTAGTTTTACTTCATATATGTAGGAACTGAGCTTGTCCACTTTTTTCACTGCTATGCTTTTGCAGTCTGACGTCTCGTATTGTTGTGTTTTTCAAAACCTGATTGGACAATGAATTGGGATTGCACTGTTTTGAACACAGCCATTTTTCATCCAGCAAACAATATTGTTCCTAATGAAGGCTGCGAGACAGCCGTAATGGTTCTGAACAAAAGTAACAACTCTTGTGCTGTCAAAGAACTATTGAATATTTGTTTTGCCCTTTGTATGCATTTGCTCAATAGATGAACTCTGGCCGCTTCTTTTGTCTGGGGAAATATCTCGGGTTGAGGTTCAATTTGAGATATTTCTGGGAGGCAAACACAGCTCTGAAAAACACTGAAATCTATTTGATATTGTCTTCGTGAGCAGTTTAACACTGAATACAGTACATTATTAACAAAATGATGTCATTTATTGTGTTAATTGCTGCTGTAGTTAACATTTTTAATTGAGTGTAAAGCCATTCGACCCCGCAATCAGACTAACAATCTGGGAGCCAAAATGAAAATCACCACACAAGGGGGTTTTTCCTCAGAAACAACACACACAACACGTCTGCCAAATCCACTCACAGTCACATGGTGTTTGTCTCTGGAATTCCTTTCAGTGCTTTCAATCCACAGCTCTTTTTGTATTCCAATACTGTCTTCACAAAGGGGCCATGTGATTGCCTCTTGATTAATTTAGCTGGGTACATTCATATTGGATCTTTAAATGCTTATCAGTGTTGGCGCGATTACATGCTTCATTATGTAAGTAATAGTTTTCCACTGTGGTCGTTAATGTGTGGATGTTTATTCCACACTCTGGTTCGTGTTAGGGTTGTGCGATTCCCCATTGGCTTTATTCCTCATCTTTTAATTTTTGCGGTTGTCCTTGCTCTGTTGCTAAGGTAACATGAAGAATACAGGGAGCTGCACTGGGCTTTCAGTTATCAATTAAAGCCAAGGACAGTGCAACACTCAATGCATGTTGGCACACATGGCAATTGGATGGTGCGTGTGTGTGAATGACTGCGCTGAATGTGTGTAGACATTGTATTCATTTTTTATTTTTTTTTATTCAGTGTGGGTGTTGCCTGGGCTGCACATGTGGATATACGTGTGTGTGTGTGTGTGTGTGTGTGTGTGTGTGCCTTCTCCCAGATGTATTGCAGTTAGAAATAAAGCAGGCTTCTCCTCTCACCCCTGTGCTGTCACTCAAATCTCTAATTGGCCCAGAGTCTCTTGAACACAGCTCTTTGAGCATGATTGTACTCCTGTTTTCTTCTGTCTGCTGTTTTTCTCTCCGCCCTTTGGCTCTGTTGGCTGGCTGGCTGGCTGGCAGGCAGGCAGGAAGGCACCGGCTCACCTATTGTACCGGCCCCGGGAGCACAGCTATGGGCTAAATCAGAGCAGAATGTAAAACACAGATGGCCATTGACTCACAAATGGGTTCATGGAAAATGAGAGAGACTCCTGTGTCAGATTCTGCAGAGTCCACTGTGGAGCACCGGCTTTTTTATACTCTGCCGCTTTATTTCTCTGCCTCATCTGTCAGTCCAGCCACCCTCCACACTCCCAGCCTCCTCTCCTCTTCTCTCATACTAGTTCTACTCACCCAAACTCTCTTTTCTCACGTGCTTTCAATGCACACACACTCGGCACACACTCCTCTCCTTCTTCCTTGCACTCTGTCCCTCACTCTTTCTCCATCCAGGCCTCCCTCTCTCATTTGTCGCCTCAGGCTCGTAGTCAGGGTTAATTAGCAGTGAGTTGAGCTGTGTTTAATGGTTAATGTGGTTTCTTCCTGCTGTACCATTCCCTCCCCTCCCTGCAGATTCAGCATCTATTCACGCAGGCTGCCAAGCAATCGCATTAAGAGCAGCAGTGGCCTCGCCTACCTGCCTACCTGCTTGCTTTCGCTGTCTGTCACTTTGCCTACCTGC
This sequence comes from Pempheris klunzingeri, assembly GCF_042242105.1. Lineage (NCBI taxonomy): Eukaryota > Metazoa > Chordata > Actinopteri > Acropomatiformes > Pempheridae > Pempheris > Pempheris klunzingeri. Next base: position 7,082,442 of record NC_092027.1, read on the forward strand.
AGGGGATATAGACCACATGCCAAAGCCAGCATATATATCTCCCCCAATTTCTCTTTCTCTCTGGAATGCTAGATATAGAGTGAGTGGGAAGGAGCGGTGGATAGATACAGAGATGGAGAGTGTGAGGCAGTGCCGTATAATAGGAAACAGGTGCGAGAGAGGAAGATGGGAAAGATGAGAGCTACAATATGTGGGGAGAGGAAGGGAGAAAGACAATGTGATAGATCTGACAGGGACCGAGCGAGATTGAATGGGGAGGAGGGATGAGAGATGGGGGGAAGAAGCAAGGAGAAATGCTGCCAGTACCTGTTATTTTGCTCTGTCTGGGTGGAGAAGAGACGGGCTTCCATTGCTATGCCACACCACACAGCAGCCAGAAAGCAGGCTGAAGTGGAGGGGAGTGAATGTGAAATTTTAATCACCTCTCTCTGTTTGTAATTTTAGTAGCCCCTCAATCAAAATCAAAAGCACTGCCAGCACTTTCAAGAGCGATTCTTTGGCAGGCTACTGCCTGTTGAAGTATTTAAACTAGAATGGCATCTTGCAGCCAGAGTACAGTGTAATGCAGGTATGTGCACGCGTGTATCTGTGTACTTCTACATGCAATCTAAATCTCGTACTTTCATGCAGTTGGACGAAAGCTTCATTCCCTGTCCACTGTGGTAACTGCATTACGAGAGTTGTTGACCACTTGCGTTGCTATAGAGTAATACTTTGATTAGCTTGTCCCATGTGTTGTTAGTTTCTAAAGCTCTTCCAGCATGTACATATCACACGTAAGACACATGCACAGAACAAGTGTGTGTGTGGGGGGGGTGTCACACACTTTGCTGCCAACTTCAAGTGTCAGTGATGCATAGCGACAGGAATTTGGTGGCGTTTACCTCTTTTTCATGCATCGCTTCATCTTTTAAGTCAAAACCTCCAGTTATTCTCTGCTTCTAGCTCCTTATATTTGAGGATTTGCCACTGTTATCCGTATTACACCATTTTGAAACTGAATCTCTTTGATTTTTGGACTATTGGTCGAACAAAACAAGACACTTGAACGCTGGCTCCCCTCGGGCTCTGGGATATTGCCTCTATTCACTAGTCACTATTTTTGGAATAGCAAAGCACAAAACCAGGAAACAAATCCCACAGAATAGGAGCAGTGTACTGGATTTGGCCTCCTCCTCATTTGCCACAGCGCTAGTCTTATTGTGTTGGGGGAAAAAAAGTTAAACTAGAACATTTTGTGGTAGCAACATGCTGTTTAAGGTAGCAATCTGTAAATAATGCAAATTTCAAAACATGCCAAAAAGGCTTTTTTCTAAGACAAGAAAATTCATTTAACATACTTATCAGGTCTTAAGCATACAGTGTCATTCGGGGAGAAAAACTGAATATATACAAAACATTTATTTATGATTAAATTGGTCTATTGGGACTATTGGTCCATATTATTCTTTTTGTCTTCCTTGCTTTCGTTCAAAGTAACTCTGCCTGTTACTGTCAACATTTTCAGGACAGCTATCTTGTAGGTTGTGTCCTTTTGAGTAAGAGCAACCATATTTCAAGCAGTCAATCAAACTGTAAAGTGTGAGCGTGGAAGTCATATGTTTTGACAGATAGTGAATAAATGGCGTTTTGTGACTTAGACCCCATACAAGACTAATAAAATCATAAAAATGTCTTCCAAGCCTCTGATTGTATAAACGTAGAGTTATAGGTCTTATTTTTACTTTAAAAGATTAATACTTTATTGGACCTTGAGGGAAAATATCTCGCATCAGCCAGTAAATATTATATGACAAAATCAGCCAGGTGGAAGGCCGAGCCATATAAAGTTGTCACGTGACTGCAACAACGGTGTGCAGTCCTGACATCTAGGCTCTGAGCAACGTGTGAAAGTGGTCGTCCACCGCAATGTCCCCAGGCTTTAATAAGACATGTACATACATAAGGGATCTCTAAATAACAACAACAGAGCCACAGTGCAGCGATCTTGTAAAACCGCCTCAGCACACGTGTAAGTGTGTCGATTCTGAAATTAAAATATAAGCAGCATAACAGATTTTGGAATGCTTCTGAATATCTTTTGGTTTCTCCTCAGCCAGGATATGTGAAGCTGTCCAAGCCGGTGGCCCTGTGGACCCAACCGGACGTGTGCAAATGGCTGAAGAAACACTGTCCCAATCAGCACCAGATCTACAGCGACTCCTTCAAACAGCACGACATCACAGGTACTATGTCGCACTTGCACTGACCTGCAAAGTGGCTGTGACGAAAGACAGACTTCCAGCATCCATTTATTCTGCAGTTTAACTGTTCTTTGAAGTTACCCGACAAATGACTACACAAAGTGAAGGTCAATAATCACTCTGCTTCGTCAAGTGTTTTGTCTTGTCGTGTTAATTTCATGACATTGGTACAAAAGCATCAAACTCTGGAAAAAGAAAACACTTCCAAAACTGAAGTGTTTCGTCTTCAGGTCAAGTGCACAGTGAAAACTTGGCTCAGCTCTCTCTTAAAACATTTCTCATTTTTCATCTCGATGAAGCCAGATCTCATTCATAACATTCCAGGTGCGCCCTGCACCCACTGTCTGCCACCTGCAGCCGTGCCACCCGGCCTACCCGTCTGTCCATCCCTCCCTTCCCACTGTCGGTGTGTTACCACTGACAACAGTTTCCACGTCAATCATTTCCCTAACAAGGCTGCTCAAGGTCACCCCAGCGCTTACGACACTCCGGTCCGCATAGTAACAGACGACCGTTAATTGCCATGCACTCTGCCTCTCAGAGCACGACGGATCACATTAATATGTTTATTTGTTGCTGTCGAGGACCTCCTCGACTCGGTGACTGTCTGGCAGGATAAATCGCTTGGCGGCCATGATGAGCGGCGTAATGACTCAAGCTCCAGTTTTACCCTTTGATGCGGTTTGACTGTCATATGTTTGCATGGAGGGTTTTGAGATTTAGCATCCTCTGTTTAATGGTCTGAAAATATGAATCTCGGTGCTTTGCAGCTCACGTTGCACATATATCCCATCAGCAGCATAGATGTCCAGGACATAACCCACAGTTCATTGCATGTTTGCTGAACCGCTGCTGCACTTTGGATTCATCTTCTTCAAGTAGAAGCTTTTTGCAAAATGCTTTTTTTTGTTTTCTTCTTATTCAAGGTACAGTACAAGCTCCGTGGCAATGACTTGTCACTTGTGAAAGACATATTGTTTTTTACAATTTATTCATTTAAGTCTCATGTGGAAAATACATTATTCACGGTAGTAATTGAGATTAAGTACAAAACATATACATGAAAAGGTATTACACTGAAACACTCCTTATCGCCTCCATGTAGTGTTGGTTTCTACATAAAAGAGAAATCATGACAAGTGCAGCCATCCAGTCATTCACTTGGTAGAAATTTCTCACGAGGTCCATATCTGATTAATCTACCTTTTTAAGATTAAACATCTCAGTGTTCCTGGCAAGCCTAATGCATTCAGTTATAGCCTGTAGATAAATTATAGTTTCTTTTATTAGTCTCACAGTGATTAAAACATTAGAACTTGGCTTCCTAATGGTGTCTTAACTTAATTACCCTTGTTTATTATTAAAGTCTAATGATTTTTTACAGGATCATACAAGAGAGGAAAGGGTTAACAAATATGTATTCACACTGATGCACATGCAGTACACACACAGACTTTCCTACTGGCACAATTAGGCGATAATGACATGCGCAAAACCTGCAAGTAATTCAGTTTGTCTTCACATCGGGCATTAATTAACAGAACCCAATTAAAACAGGCCAAGCCACACCAATTGGGCTCACAAGGCAATTTGCATCCCAATCAATCTTTGAAATAATATGCAGATATTTTTCTGTTCCTACACCCTATTAGAATAAACAAGAGGGAAACAAATGATGAATGGAATATTGTTGTGGAAAACAATCATGCGTAGACAAACAAACAGTGAGTATGAATATATTTATAAGTGCGCCTATTTTTTTTTTGTTTCGGTGTGCTTGTCAAACACTACCTCCAACACTTTAAAATTGGAATGTGTGTGTTCGTGTGTGCATAGTTGCGTGAATAGGCCTGATTTTTGGTTTTCAGAACATTGGATTCTCCAGACCATGGCGCTTCTTTACTGTGTTTTCCATCCAATCCATCCGTAACCAAATACTCAACCCTCTTTTCAGCTGCCAGCGGTACTCACTCTCACTTGTCTTGGCAATGCAGTCATCCCTTCATAAAGTAGCAAATCAATAAGCGGTCTCTATTCCAGATCATAATTCAAACAGGCATTTGTGTCCTCCCCCCTTTGACATAAAACAGCGGCGAGGGAAATGCATTTTACTGCATATCAGGGCTGGTGCAACATTTTTTAACGAACGACTTCAGTATGCAGCAGCTGCCTCCCTGCTAGGCTCCTGTAACCTCAGCCAAAGAAATCAATGTTTCCCATCCTCCCTCCAGCCTATACTGCCAAGAAACCCTTTCCCTCCCTCAATCTTCACCTCCCACCCCCAACAGAGACAGCGGCGAATTTGACTTTAACACCCAGCTGCCATTAAAAATGCATTAAAGCATATTAAGGCATAATTACATATTAGTCCCTAATCCGTTGTAATTACAGGGACGAAGCTCTTCTGGTGACAGAGTGGCTTGGTACGATAAATTAGTTAAACACACAATTTCCGATACCTTAGATGTAATCGGCGCAAAAGGTGTGATGGCATAGGCAAAGGGTGGAGGGTGGAGGGGGGGTGAGTCAATATTAAGTTATGTTTTCTGCCACATTGTGAAAATTCAGAGCCTCTCAAAAGGCAAAGACCGAATTAGATGCTGACTGCAGGAGCAGGTTTAGAAACTTCTGAATAGGTTCTTACCAATAACAATCTGTATACTATTGATAGTTATATTGTTCATAAATAAATGCCAAATTAACAACTTGAAATATTGTAATATACAATGATATTAGTAGACATAGAAGGCCTTGGACTCCTTTGACATAGGAGCGAGACACACAAGCAAATGCAAACAAGACACTAAACAAAATGTGAAAATTCTGTAAGTTTGAGAAAAATAGAGCAGTGCATTGCGAATAGGGACTCACTCCTGTCATCCATTGGTTAGACTGTTTTTCTTCACTCAGGAATACTCAGACAAATGAATATCCAGCCTTGTGATATCCTTTGATGTATGGTGTCATAAGACCTTACTTTGAATAATTAATAGCTTGTAATATTAGTGGTTCAATGAGGGGTGGCCTGTACACAGCAGCTCACACTTCAGCTCCCACTTCAGTTCTTTTAAAGGTCTGCGTTCAGCTTCAGCTTCCCTCTGGTTTGCGGATCCATCATCTCTCCACTTTGAAAATAACAGCAGCCTGTGTAGCTCCAGCCGTGATCTCCTCGTCCACTGGAAGGACTCACGCTGGGTACAAAATGTACATTTGATGAGCCGCAGAAAAGGATAAAAGGTGACAAACTCTGTTTTAAAAGCAGACGAGGACACCCAGCAACAGGCCTAAACAGCACTTGAGTGATGAGACAATGAATTCTGCCGGCACCACAGTCTGCTGTCATAAAAGCACTGCTGTGTAATAGAGGAACAGGCATATAGTAAACGAGTCAAAGAGACTAACATGGCTGCATAACAACTCACGAGCCACAAAACCGCTCCACCGGTGGTCATTGTTTTGTGTAATTTCCAAAAGATAAATTCAAACAGCTTGCTGCTGATGAGCTGTTTGGGGGACAATTTGGTCCACAGACAGAAGGAATCTTGGTTAATGATGCCATTGGCAAGATGATTATATAGCAAAGTGTAATATAAAATTAATTACTGTTCTGCCAGTTGCATGTTTTGAAATTGCAATCCGTGTTTTTCCATATGGAGCGTTTGGAAGTTAATCTACAGAGAGATGCAGTAGAACAGTTACATAAAGAAAGTGTACTTTGGTTCATTATATAGTTCTTAGTTTGACTGTATACGGATGATAAGCTAACAAAGTACAATAACAATATACAGTATTCCCTGTCTTTCTCCTGCTGTCCACCTCTGTAATGGCACAAAGAAAGAAGAAAAGCCTTGACCTGCCAAACAAGAGAAAAGTGGACTCCTGATATTCAAGTCATTACAGTCCGTGTCCCCAGTGTGCCTGTTGTGATCACAGCAAGAAAATCTGAGATTTAGTCAAAGACAACCTATTTCATCACCACTATGCGGTCATGTGATTACAGTCTCAATCACAGTAATCTTCTCGTGCTGTGCTGAGTACGTCCCACTCACTTTTCACCGCTCCGATTCGGAAGCGGCACTCCAGCTGAGACCAGACAGAGACCTCAGTGAAGCCTGTTGGCACGTGCGGAGTTTACTGTGGGTTTGTGCAGTTTTAACACTCAGGTGCTGTTGCTGCTCGTTGCCACACAGACACTGTAAATAAACGGTGTAGGATATGACAACCAGCTTCCAATTATCTGTGTCCAAATTGCGTTCACAGTTCTAGCTGTGTGTGTTTATAAAGCTCATACACAGGTTGAGATATTTTATTATTTCATGACTTATGATTAGGGCTGGATGGGGTGGTTGAAATCAATTTCATGTCAAATTACTCAAGTTATGTTACCTGAATAATATCTGCTTGGGGATATGTGCTACCGAATTTCGAAAGAAAGGCTGCACTATAAACTGGAGATGTGGAGTCTGAATGAGGGAAGATCATTCATTATGGGAATTGTCAGGCCAGGGTTTATGGAGCTTAACCCATATTAGGGTCTAAAAGTCAGATGATGTATCTATTGCATTGATTTTAACCATTCTTTTTTAATCTGTCTCTTGCAAGTACTTTAATGGAATGGAAGTGCAAAACTTAATAGCCTTTTCATAAGGATACCTTCTGTATATCATCAGTTTTGTTTTCCATTACAACTTGCTAATATAAGTCAAGGGAACGTTATTTGTATAGTCACTGTTCAAACTTAGAGGAAATTGAAATGCATGACAGGATCATGGCGGACTGCTCCAATCGCAGTCCGAGTCATCAGAAAGTCTTTGGTACATTTATTCAAGTACTGTACTCAAGTACAATTTGGAGTACTTCCTCTTTACTGAAGCCTTTTCTCTTCATGTCGCTTTCTACTTCACTACATTTATCTGACAGGCACAGTTACTTGTTACTTTACAAGATATGATGCTGCACCAAAACATTTATCAGTTATGATGTATTGTAATAAATCAAATTACCGTTTACACAAGTGAAACCTTTAGTCGATTAGTCAGTTATAATGATAATTGTTTGTCATTTTTCAAGTAAAAACATTTCATGGTTCCAGCTTCTGAAATGTGAAGATTTCCTTATTTTCACTGATTTTTAATGTATTTCTAATGATTTTGAGGTTTGGACAGAACAAGCATTCTGAAAGAATCAAAGGGCTCTTGTGGGCAGTTGTGAGGACATTTCTCACCATTTTCAGAATGTTTACAAACCAATCAATTGATTAATGGAGAAAATAATCAGCAGATTAACCCATAATGAAAATAATCATTACTTACAGGCCAACACATTATAGTTCTACTTCAGTTCCACCTCAACCAACTACGGCACTAAATCCCTGCTGTTACATGAATGCATGAGGAGGAATAATAACCGAATGATATAATATAGAATAGCACAGGCTATACTATACGTTTACTTTTAATACTTTAAGTGGGTGATTATACCTGCATACTTTTACTTAAATAACACTTTAAGTGCAGGACCTTAACTTATAACAGAATATTTTAACAACGTGGTATTAGTGCTTGGATCCAAATACATCCTTTGCCACTGACAACAAGTCCCATGACAGGACGTTAGCTCTCTGAAATGGCCGCTATCAGTTCTTCCATAATGACCATGGAAAGTCTGTTCAGCTCAGGACATCTAGTTAAACCAAGCAGTGATTCCTGTAATTTATACAGATTCTTGGCGGTTGTTAGCTATGGATAACCAACAGAGGTACTGTATAGAGATAAGCAAACTGAAATAGATCAGTAGTGGTCAAATCAACATGACGCAACTGCTGCCGTGACAAGTGCAGGATCGAGGCAGCTTATTATCTTTGTGTGGGTGTGTATTTGTGAGTCTGTCTCCCTCTCTGGCTGGCGGGACTAGTTTCATTGAGTCTTGTTCTCTCTGGAATCGTAACCGGCCTCCTCTCCGACAGAAATAGCATTAGCATTGGATCACAGGTGCTTAGTGGCTGCAGTAGCCTTTTAGCTGCGAGGCTACAAGCAAATGTGTGACTGTCACCAATTACTTTAAGGATTTCAAGCTGCGCCATATCACAGTGAACACCAGTGAAAGATCTGCCCAGCGCCGCTAGAGTCATATGTTTTTTTCGCTGTCAGTTGAATCCAAAGCTGTTATTCCAGTTTTATTCTTGAGGGAGTTCCTATCACATATGGCAGCAAAAAGTATACTGACTAACCAGCGCTCAACTCTCCCATCACTTGTTATTCTGTCCTTGACAGCATGTAGTGCAGGTTTGAGAGTGCAGTTCACCAGATGCAGCTCAGTGACACTCATCCCTAGAGGACAGACACATGGCCACACAGCTGGATGGGAGATTTCAGAAATACGTGTGACTGGTGTGGAAGATTTACCTGAGGAGACGTAGTTATAGTTAGACGTAGACATTCTTGAACCATATCACCGGCTTTCAAGCTCAGCTGCCAAAATATATCAGGGCTCCACAGTGTGATTTTTGAAGTTAGAGGGAAAGGAGGGTTAATTTGCTGCCTTTGTGCTATTGTCCTTACTCATGGCTGCCGCACATACAGCCATAATTAGCATAACATTTTAGCTCTATGAAGTGGACTCCTGCAGAGTTTGTCTGTTTGTGTATATGCATGTGCATATCAGACCAGCTGGCAAATATTTTCCTGTTTGCACATGCATTTGTATCTGATCGGCCTGTATATGTGTGTGTGTGTTTGCATTAGTGTGTGTGTACAGATACACTTTAAGCTCCCATTCATCAAAGCCATGGTTGACGTGCCAGGCTATAGCTGTAGATTAATCTGCTTCAGCACAACACTGCTGCTTAGTGGCCGCTCATTAATCTAATTCCCAGGGACAATGTGTTTGTGTGTGTACTCACATCAGTGTGTGTGTGTGTAGACATGTGTGCCCATATTTGTTTTGTGTATAAAAATGTGTTCAGTACAATAGAGCTGGTCATACATTTTTTTCAGTATAGTAACAATATACCTCTTCTCTCATAAAATACAGAACCTCTGCTATGAATCAGACAGAGGTGTGCTACAGGTAACCGCCAGAATCAGGGAAATAAGTGAAGGAGAGAAATTTCAATGAAAGCTGTAGCAGCTCATCTTCCTGGCAGATTGGATCCACTTACCTCCATACATAAAGAGGGAAGGAAATGATGTACCTCATTCCAGGGGGGCAGAAAAGTATGGTAGTTGAGAAGCTATCTGAATACAATAGGTAAGGAGCAGTAAGATTGGAGAGGATACTTGAGGCTTGAAAAAAGGCATGGTACAGTATACAGAAATGTAGGTTTGAAGGCATGATGGTAGTTGATTAATTGATCAGTTTTATTGGATAAATTAGAATACAATCTCAATTTAGATGCACCATCCCTCTTATTCACACCATGAGCATCCTGAACATAGTGACTATACCCAGTAAAATAATTTGATTATAAGCCCTGTAAAATCTCATAGACCATAATAAGTTTTAACTGTTGATTGCCCTCAACAGGAAGCCAGTTCAACTCTTAAAAATGGTTTGGCTAATGTGCATTCTTAGACTGAGATTAAGGGCGACCCTCATTAGTTAGTTCTGAACCTTATCTTTTGTTCTTTTAGTTATACCACAGAACCCTGTTATGGAAATATAATCAAAGTGGCATTGAACTAATGATGTAGCTAATGTGCTTGTGGTTTCTTTATCAAGGAACTTGGACATTCTTGCCAGATTGTCTTTTAATGGACCTTCCCAGTTACAGAGAGGGCCATTGACTCACTGGTCATACACTGTTTCAATTCACATCCAAGATAAGTAACAGGATGCTTTTGCTTGTATCTCTGTGTCAGTAAATTCAACATAAAAACTAGATTGGTCCCTAAATTTATACTTTGTTCCCAAGAACAATACATTCAGATTTACCTGGATAGTAAGGATAACTTATTGTCGCATAAGCGACTGCTTATTTTTTGGGGTTTCACGTGATATTGTAACCGTTTCTAAGCACTCTTCGGTCACTCAGAAAGCCTAATCATATGCATACAAGAGTAGGAATAAAAGAATGAATAAACAGGAAGAGGAATAAAGGATATAAAAACAAAGGACCAATTATGAATCCTTGCGGGACACCACAGATAAGGTTTTAGGGCTCTGAGAGCTTACCTCCGACATCAACCATTTGGATTCTACCAGAAAGATATCACTGTATTCATCCATATGTATTAAAGTCTGTGGTTTTTAGTTTATACAGCAATTTCTAAGGAAGGAAGAGCTCTTTCCAGGACTTTTCTCAAAACTCTGGCAGTAAGCAGTAACTCTGGCTTTTTAAATTCCTGGGGGACATTTTATTGAAAAATAATGACGTAAGGGTTGCCCACAACTTTTTTTTGAACCTTTTTTATATTCATCAATCTTTGTCCTAAAGTAAAGCTTCTTGGCCTTGTTGACCATTCTATGCACATTATAGCTAAGATTTATATATTTGATATAAGAATCCAGTGCATTGTTTCTCTTATAATCTTTCATTACTTGATTTCTCAAAGAATGGTGTTTATTTATCAAAGGTTGAGTTCTCTGTTTAATCCTCACCCCCTTTAATGAAGAAATTCTATCTAAAACAGGGGTGTCAAACTCATTTTAGTTCAGGGGCCACATGCAGCCCAGTTTGATCTCCAGTGGGCCGGACCAGTAAAATCACAGCATAATAACCTTTAAATAACGACAGCTCAAAATGTTTCCCTTTGTTTTAGTGCAAAAAAGTACAAGTACATTCTGAAAATGTTCACATTTAATGAACTCTCTTTTTACAAAACATTATGAACGACCTGAAATGTGTCTTCTCTGTAATTTTTACACTTTGCAAAGTCATCCGTATGTTTGACACTCCTGATCTAAAAGCTAAAGGAAAATGCCTCTTTAAAGTATTTGACTCTTAAACCTGTCAGTACCTTCTAAGGGTTCTACTTTTGATAAAATTGTGACATTTAAGTGGGTCCTCATAACTTCCCATGTACAATAAGTTATCAAATGATCTGTTACCATATTAAGATTAATAGCAGTTTGACTCTGATCACTGATTCTGGTAGGTTCACTTATGAATTGTGTAAGACTAAATGTCTTCAGGAACAGTTCACTGTAAAATGGACAATTTTCATTCAAAATATCAGTATTCACATCTCCTAATGAAATTACTTCACAATGAAAATCATCTTACCAGTTACTCTAGTCAGGAGGTCTATATAAAGCCCCAATCAGTATTGATTTACTTTGAATAAGTAAAATGTCAATGCAAACTGCTTCAAGGTTGCAAGGTTTGTCTTTGAATTGAATTTCTTTATCTGACTTCATAGTTTTCCATCCACTTGTTTTTTGCACATTTCCCATTTCTTTTTGTTTTGGTTAACAGAGAGTCTGATATGGAGAAAATGACACTGAAGACGCGATAAATGACTATAACAGAGTAAAATGTCAACAATTTTCGTAGACTAAAACTATAGTTACTATAGTTACTGTTACGGAGATAAGACCCATACTACTATTAATAAGATAATTGCCCATACTACTATGGTCAAAAGAGAGCCTGATATGGAGAAAATGACACTGAAAAAGAGAAGATGCGATAAAGGCTAAGGCTTGCAGTTCTTGTTCCTGCTTCTTCTATTGTAGATAATCATGCAGCTCATACTACTACTCAGTCACATTCCATCATTCCACCATATAGGGAGAAAATAAGGAGTAAAAAGAGCAGGGTTGGTGTGCATAATTGCAAAAAAAGTCCAGACAGGGTCTCCTCTTGATCACCATAGTGTTTGATTAAAAACACTGCAGGATATACATTGATCGGAGGCCATGGATGAATAGATTTAAATAAAACAGATGTCATCTAAGCAGCAATGAAGTACCATAATGTATCAAAGTTACTGGTGTTCAATTAATAAATGGAGTACATTTGAATAGAATAATGCTCTAATGTTCCCAAGGGGCAAAGCACACAGAGGTTGTCATTGCCACTTACCACCAAAAACCACTCAGAGAAAACACAGATGAGGATGAAGCCAGTAACCAGGGGACAGCCTGTTGCATCCGCAGCTGATAACAAGCAAGATCACAGTTTGTTTAAAGTCTTCAGCTGATGTAATACAAGACTAAATGTAGTTTAAAAAATAAGAAATGCTGCTGAAAATGAGCACAGTAACACGGCATTAACTATCTTGTTCTATCTATTTACTTTTCTTTTCAGTTTTAATAAGCTGACTACTTTTATTTCTGTTATTCAAAAGAAAAGTTTGTTATCATGGACTGCGGGCAATCACAAAAATTGGTTTCAAATTGCTGTATTGTCTGTACAGCTGCCACTGTTTTATAATAGTTTTGAAGAGAGTATTGGGCCCCAGACCGATTTTCGTTGACTAAAACTATACTTACGGTTACGAGGACTAAATAACCAAACTTTTCGCCAACTAAAACGTCACAAAAAAACCCCAGAGAAAACAAACAGGATAAGGTTGATTTAATTTGACAAAAACTGCCTTTGACATAGAACCAAAACTAAATAAATAAATAAAAAGAAATGGCTGTCAAAATCAACACTAAGAGAGGTATTGAATAGAAGACAAGAGAGGAGATTCTGTCAGGCGTCAGAGAAGAGAATAAGATTTGAATCTAATCAATACTTTGTCATAAAAGAAGCTGTAGTGGCAGGGCCACAGATAAGTGAGAGTAAGTGGATGGAGTTTAAATAGTTACTTTCTAGGACAGCGTGTGTGATTATATACATGCTCACAGATTGACGCCTGCCTTGAGTTCCCTGCTGTTAAACGAGGAGCGAACAACAGTGTCACAGTGTGAGTTTGTAAAATATATGTTTCGGGTCAAGAGTTAATGATTTTCTGCCATGTCTCCTTTTTGCCATCGTCATTTTGTGTTGACCTGCCAAATGAACTGAGGCCCGGCTCTATCATAGTCCTGCAATCTTGTAGAATTAACCATGCAGGACAGCACCAATTTGACATAATACTTTGCTTGCACAGCCACAACGATCAGTCGTGGGTCATCTCATCACCTCTACATGTTGTGATGCATTTTTATAGTCGATTCACTATTTTCTATCCCTTCCACAGATTCACTTTTTTCCTTCAAGCAACCCTCCGTCTCTTACCTCATTTATTTCCTCCTGACCAATATCCTCTTCTGTCCTCCTCCTCCTCCTCCTCCTCCTCCTCTCCTCATGGCCATGCTACACTGCTCAATGTATTAATTGTGGTTTGAAAAGATCCCAGCTGAGGCTTGGTGGGATTGTCAAAGCAAATGGCTCAGAACTGCAGGGCAAGAGAGTGAAAGCCTGGACTCCCCACAGAAGCTGTTCCACCCTGCTGATACTGCTTTGCCAACCGGAAGGAGCGGTGCGTTGGCATCCACCGCCAAGAACTGGCAGTTTGTTTGCAGCAATCAGTGAGCATCTCATATTCCAGGCATCCGCATTACTCCACCTGCCCACATTAATACACTTCTCGTTTTAAGCTGTTAGAGGATGTCAAGCCTGAAAAAAATCTCCACAAGAAAACTTAGTTGGTGAATTAAACCTTTATGCTAAACGCTTTTAATGCTCTCTTTGGGGACCTGGAAGCCGAGGCCTTCATTAATAACTCAAAAATCTAACGTTACCGTGTTTTATCATCTTTGTACCTCATGACAAAATTAGATTTTTTTATTTTTTTTTAAAAACTGATGTTTCAGAAGTCTGCTACAGAAAAAGACACACTGCTTGTGTTTGGAATCCCAGAATGCTCAGCTAGATAACATGGTTAAAGGAAAAACCTACTTGCTTTCTTCTGAGAGTCAGATGAGAAGATCGATACAGCTCAAATGTCTGTACGCTTAATATGAAGTTACTGCCAGCAGCCAGCTTATTTAGTTTAGCATATTAGAAAGAGCTTCTACTTTTTAATACAATTTAGAGCCCATATAATATATAAAACAGGATTTTTTTTTTTTCCCTTTAAGATCAAATACACATCTTAGGGAAATTTCTGTATTTTGGCAATTTCATCAAATGTGCAAACTCATCTTCTGCCAAAGGGAAGAGTTATCACTCGAATACTCTTTTACTTAATTGGTTTGATAAGATCAGAAGAAAATAAAGGTTGATTTTGCAATTATGTCATTATCTTTACACAAACATCAGTGAGGTCTGTGGCGCCGCAAACAACGAGGAAGTTACGTCTCTCCATTGCAACATATGAATGCATGGAGCTGTGTTGCACCCCATGTATCTGCTGTTATTTAAGATAGACATTACTGAAGCAGAAAAAAACCCACCTCTGTTGCCATGCCGATCTATCTTTGGTTACAGGATGAGGTGCCAAGTGATGGTTGGTCAATATTTATAGACTCATAACAGCATGCTTTATTTGCAAATCTGCTTTCTTCTGTCAATTTGTACTTCTCCCTCTTCTCCTGAACTTTCCGCCCTCCTCCCCCCTCCTTTGATTCATCAGTCCTCTTTCTCTTTCCACCCCACTAATCTTTGTCTTTCCATCTTACCATTTAATATGCCCCTCTCACTTCTTTGCCTTTATGACTCTACTTGGCTCCCCAGTGTTTATGTAATGGGTACTTTCAGTGCCATTTTGCATTGAGGCATCTATACTATGTTTGGCATTTTACCCCCATCTGGCCGTAGCGCCGAGCGAAGAGCTTCTTTTGTTAAGGCAATAGAAAATTGGCTTAACGCAGTCAACATAATACCACTAACACTTAAGGGTACTTAGCTTCCCAACTACTCCCTTCTGTGCTGTGGTAGCAAAGTGGTAGCGTGGGTCTTTGCATTTCGTAACGATCTATAATAGCTCGTCCAAACAAGTCAAGCCACCTGAAATTATAAAGTCTGCTGGTCTCTCTGTTGTTGTTTTTAAAGGTTGATTAAGCAATGAATAAAAGCAAGAATTTGAATGTGTAAATTTAATCTCAATCTTGCATTAGTATTGATTGATTAAAATTATTAAAACAAAGGGAGAACAATGCGACAGGCCAACTTCCAAGAGCCTATCAGGACTAATCGTTCCTTCCAATCAGAGCCCAGTTTCTTTACCAGGCAGTCTTAAGGACAAAGGAGCAAAGGGAGCTCTCAGGTTCCATCTTAATGCCTAGTCATTACCCTGAATTATCAAGCTTTCAGCTTACCAACCCACATGCTGCAAAAGTACTCATAACGAGCATTAATTACACGATGGTCTACTTGTGTTTTACTAGCAGCCCAGATCCCCCTCATAGAAACTGATTGCATGATTAAATTATGGATTTTATACAAGGGTTTGCAATTAAGGAAGGAGCTCTGAGGGGTCCTTGCTCGAGGGATGTACAGTACTGATATTTATGTAAAATGTGTGCTTTGTTTTACAAGAATATGATTCGCATTGAGTTGTGCTGGGCTAAATGGGAAATTTCAGACTAATTGATATTCACATAACAGGCAGAGGCTCTGGAAAACAATTAGTCTAATTTTTGTGGCTGCAATCATCTGACCATATTTGTTTGTGCGTGTTTCTTCACTCTGTTCCCCCACTGACATAAATGCTTTATCGGCACCCTTTTACAGCTGCGTGTGTTGTATTCCCACTGACTTACCGCTCCTTCTGGCCCTTCACCCTGACGTGTTGTCTGCTTTTTTCCATTTAGGGCGGGCTTTAATGAGACTGACGGACAGAAAGCTGGAAAGAATGGGCATCATGCAGGAAGCCCAGAGGCAGCACATCCTACAGCAGGTCCTGCAGCTTCGCGTCCGGGAGGAAGTCAGGACCCTTCAACTTCTCACACAAGGTAGACTCTCCAGCACCCATGTTCACCCTTCAGAACACCCTTGTGAAACTCAGTCCACCATCAAATATAATAAACGCACTGTTGATATTTCACCATCATACTATTTATCTCATTCTGCATGTAATTTGCTCACAAACGCTTTAAACCACTAAAAACAGGTTTTTAGAGCACTTGGTGTATTTGTATGTCTGCAGGGTAAAGATTATTTCTAAGGAGACCAACATCTCACATTCTGATAAATATTCACAGCATTTACTGTGCAGCATTTATGTGCATGCCATCTGTAGTCATGGCAATCACTGCATGTTTAAAAGCTGGCAGGAAGTGATGAATCAAAAATGATTATGCAACTACAAGAGTCATGCACAAATTTTCTCCTTTGGTATCTCTGATGTAAAGTGAGAACAGACAACTTTAGGCCTGGATGCACCGGGATTAAAACACTGAGAGTATTAGAGGAGAGCAGTAGAGTCTTTTGAATAAACTGCGTGGACTTATTGTTCATGTTGTCAACAACCAAGCTAAGCTAACAGGCTGACATGTTTGCTAATTGACTATTAGAAAGCTTGTTTACTTTTCCTCTTTGAAAATGTTTTATTGATTGAATAGAAACAGTCAATTGAAAATGCTACAGAAGCTTTTTTGGCTGACGAGTGTTAGCCCACTTAGCTTTCCGGTTACTTCAGCTCACTAACCGGAACTGCGATTGGTCATTAAGATTCTGGCCCTATCTATTTTGCTTTAAGGACCAAAGGTCACTTAACGATGTGACCTTTGTGGAGTTTTTGTAAAACAAAGTAAGTAGCCTAGTAATAAATTTTACATTCATTCTTTCTCACAAAATGCATTCTGTCTGTTCTTGAAGCCTAATATTTGTGCTATGAAGATTTGTTTCCTCTCCTTCACTATTTACATCCATCTATCTTTTTCATCCTTGCCTTTCTTGGCTCATTGCAACCATCCTTGGCACACAGTGCAATAGTACGAAACCTAGATTGTCATGTTACATGGAGTATGAGCATCCTTGTTAAAATCGACAGCTATAATTACCTGCTCAGGTTAGGAAGCGATGACTTGGGCTGTAGTTAAACTATAGAAGTTGTTTCAAATCACATTTGAGGATAACTGTACAGTCAAGAGTCTACCTACAGTATGCATGAGACTCATCTCACCAACATGTGTAGGTGCTATTTCACTCCAACGCAAGCACGAAGATAATCAGTGCTGGCAAGCTGTCAGGCGAACAAATACCCTCACAATTTTGCAAGCCACATTTTGAGACTATTAATACGCAAAAAAGGAAACGTAGGCAGTTTAAATGTAAGCAGAGATTAACAGTTTATCGAGTTTGGGAGAAAGATTTGCAGTGAAAAGGCATAGAGTTCTCTGAATTCAGAATACATCAGATGCATATAATCTTGAGCATAGAAAGTATAACTGATTAACTGTTGAAACCACATTTCTTAACGAAAAAAAGTTTGCCTAATGACAGAGAGGATCTCTCAGACAGTCTTCATAATTCACTCAGGTTGGTCAGCTTCCTCAAGATGCAGTTCACATCTCTGAAAGTAATCAGTATTTATCTTAACTATTGAGAATTGTTCAACAGAGAAATAATGCTAGTCTAGAGCTATGATTTACAAATAAGACTACTTATAATATATACTTTAATACATACGGGAATACTTCCCGAATATGTTGAATAATTCTAACCCACCCTGAAAGTTATATCAAATACAGCTCTGTCTCCTTTAAATTACATTTATACAACTAATCTGCAGCAGCAAATGCATTTTGAGGGAAACATAATGCCAATAGGGCAGTATGGTGCTGCGGTGACCAGTCCAGGGTGTACCCCACCTCTCGCCCAATGTCAGCTGGGTTTGGCTCCAGCCCCCCCGCAAGTATAGACAATGGATGGATAAAGCCAATTGTACGACATTTTCTATTAACATAATGAGGAAATTTTAATTAACATACCTGGCAAGTCACAAAATTTGATACTGAACCTACTAATAAAATGTTCTCTGACACAACGCGTTTCATTTGTTTCTGGCCAAAGTAGGCAATCTTGCAGTGCGCTATCCACTCATCGTGACCACAGCTTTAGTCATTTTTTATGTTCCCAACCAGCTCCCTGCAACTCCAGAACAGTGTATAAATGTAGTGTTTCATTCACTCGAATAAACATGAACACAATCCAGTAAGTGATTACATTTGTCACCACAGCGTAATTATGAAAACTACATAGTAATATACTAAGTGGTAAATGTAATTTCTAGGAGACACGGTTGATTAGATATGACTATGATTTAAAAATGTATAACTTCCACTTCAATCTAACAATAAATAAGTAAAAATGCTGAGTTGAGTTTAGAAAATAAAAATGAACAAAAGGGGAGGAAAAGTAGAAGGCAGCATAAGTGTAGTAACCGTCTTGAATTAACTGGATTATTGAGGAAAAAACACCACGTGAACAGATCGGATGTTAAGCAAGTCCTATTCCATGACTGAGCCAGACTCAAGCCAAGTATGTTCACTGGCGTTGCCATGGATACACATACAAGGTACGGTGGCTCATAATGACCAAACAGGACAAACATTTAGCCAAATGAGCGACAGAAATCAAGTCAAAGCGATATGTTAAAATGCAGAGCAGAAGAACATTATTCCAATTGGGATTGGGATTCTGATCGGGCAGTTTAGATTGTGCTGCGGCTAATCTGGAGCGCACACATTATGGAAGTGGACAAAAATGGTCAGGGTCACAACCACGACTTCCATCAACACATGCCTGCCCCCAGACTCTCAAACTGGGCTTTGCTGCAGGGGCTGAGAAATAAATTCTAGGGATCTTTGTCACTCCACAAAATTCTTGGAAAACATTTGGAGTGTAATAAAGCACCTTCCAGTCCCCACCGCTGTTTTGGTCTTCTAGCAAGTAGAAATAGAAAGAGGACGAGCGAGGGGAAGAGAGGGGAGAGAATTTAGCTGAGTGATGACACTTAGCTAAAGGCTACTCTCAGCCTCCCATCCCTTTCCTCCTTGTGCTGTCCCTCTCATCTTCCTCACTCTTCTCTCCTCTCTTTTTCTCTGTATTGATGATATGAGAAGCGACAGCCCACCAGCCTCAGCAGCGACTGGCCACTGGCCTCAGCAGGAAGCAGCCTGTTAGTAGAGTTTATGTGGTCCTCGGGGAGAAAGGACAAAGGGACAGAGGGACGGAAAAGACTGAAATTTGGTGGATGTAGGGAAAGCTGAAATGGAAGAGAAACAATATGGAGGAGGATGAATGTTTAATTTTTTTGTTTTTTATTTGTCTGTGGCAAAAAATCCTAAGAATCATCACAGAAAATTCTAGCAAACTGGCATAAGTGAGCATTTTTATTTTGATATTAGTTGTTATTTTCTTTATCATGACCACTGTTTGAAGTATTTTGTATTTACGAGCTGTGACACTGAAAGTAATGCATGTGATGGAATGGTGAGAAAGTTGGAGAACTGTGAGAAAAGGAGGAGAAGGAAGCAGAAGTATTTTAAGTCTCCTAAGCTGTCGCTTCTGGAGATGCTTTTGGCACAGAGGGAGAATTTGGAGGGAGAAGAGATGGTGGAGTATTTCTAGGCCCAAGGCGCACTTCCCTGAGCTGTAGCTGGAGGGATATACAGCTGTAACCGGTGAGAAAGAGAGAGAGAGAGGGAGAGGGAGAAAGAAATAAGGGGGAGGAATGGTGAGAGGAGAGGGGACAAAGGGAGACGGTAGGTGACAAGAAGGTAGGATGAGAAAGAAAAGAAGCGAGAGAGGCGGTGAGAAGATGGAGAAAAGGGAGAGCGATGAGTGTGAGAAAGAGAGGAGGTGAGAAAAGGAAACCCTCCTCCCTCTGAGATCTGATGGAAGCCAAACACATCTCTATATCTACGAAAATGTCTATATATAAATTATCCATATACGTATAGTGTGTGTGTGGAAAGACAAACATAATAGAGCATGAGAGAAAGAGACAGAGAGAGAGAGAGAGACAGGGAGAGGGAGACAGAGCAGAGAGAAATATCCACTATCTATGAAGAGAGGGTGCAGATAACACGAGAGAGGGTGCAGCAGAGAGTGCTGGAGCGAACAAGGTACACAATGGAGAAAAAGACGAGAGAGCAGGCGAGAGAGAGCGAGGTGTTGTAATTACTGCAGTGTACCCAGACAGAATTAGCTAGACGGACAGTGATTAACCTTTAAGGCTTGCTGGGCCATGGGAGGGAAATAATTAGATTTCCCCTGTCTCCCTCTCTCTCTCTCTCTCCCTCTCTCTCTCTCCCTTTGCCACGGGGACGACGGGCAGCGGAGGCTCATCGCTTATTGTTTACAGTCAACAGAGACGGACTGAGGCACTCCAAATAGGCAGCGATACCCAAACAACCACGGCCTCCCGAGTGTTGAGTGGACGGCCTGATAGTGGCACTTTGCAGGGTGTAAAGCAAGAGTACTCGGTTCCAGCACTCCCCTCAAGTAGGGGCGTATGTTGTGGCAAAAAAGGGAGCTGGATGTAGAAGGTCAAATCTCGCGTATTCCCTCAGCTCTCATTAAGTGTGCGCGCTTGTCGAATTGTCAGTTTCGGGAAGTTACAAAAAGATATGTAATGCAGGTTTCAGATGCTTTAGTTCAATGGCACTGCATTTAAAGTTCCCCTGATGTTTCATCCTGTTCGTTACATGTCTCCTATCATTATCTGAAGTACAAGTGACACACAGTATATTCATATTGTATGTACACACACATCCAGTGCTGTGTTCATGCATATATGCATATATCTTTTTTAATAAAAAACATTGATATTTTTTCAGGAACGTTTTTCTCCTGACTGAAATCACAAAAAAAATCGAATATAAATTTGTTATTATTTGTTTGTATATTGGTGAAATGTTCCATCCTCAACTTTCCAATTTCTGAGGAAATACAAAAACACAGCCTTGTATTTTTGTGTGATTGCCATTCGCGTATCACACTCTTCCCAAAAGTTTTCAAATTTCCTCGACACATCGGGGAAGAGGCATGTCCTCCTCCACCTGAAGGTAAAATGTGAGCATCAACAGGACTGCTATGGAAAAATCTTACTGCACCATATGGTGTAAAATAAAATGGTAAGAACAACAACAAAATGAGTTGAAGATAAAATCAGAAAAACAAGAAAAAGCCTTCATAGAATAGTGATACATATAAAAACATGTAAAATATGGAAAGGATGGACATTTAATAAAAGATCAAAACATAGAAGAAAACCAATATGTTGAAGAAAACCAAAATGAGTTTTATGCTGTGATTTTAAAACATAGTTTAGTCGACCCAGTAGCTCCTGTCTCATCATGTCAAGTGTATTTTATCGTAACTGTTTTGCGTCTGAGACGGACGGGCTTATTGCACAATTTATATTTAGCTTTGATATGTGTATCCATAGAAACAAACGAAGATCTGTCTGCACCTGAGACACAATGTAGATGGCAGGGTTTAAACAGAAGCATCTGCCTCTTCTGATGAGTTAAAGTGAGTTATGGCTTCATATTAACCCCTCTGACAGCTTAAAAAGTCAGATTCCGTGCCAATGGAAAAGGGGGAATGAGAATGTTATGATTAATTAGGTTGTTTTCTAGATAATGGCAGTTAACCATTCAAATAGCTGTGTGTAAAAGCCTCTAGTGACTGCAGTGAATCTCCCTGAATTAACTCTAATACAAAGATTGGAAGCCGTTAAGCCACCGCGTTGCTCCCCTCTTCAAAAAAAAAATCTCATTTTGCTCTTCTTCTGTATTCAATTTCATGCTTAAAACCATTTCAGAGTTTTCAATAACAGTCCTATGCCAGTAAATATGCTATTACTGGCTTGTGAAATCATCACTCTTAAAAGAAACTTGAATTACACAGCTGACAGAGCTCTATGAAAGTGGTTTTCTGAGTACATAGTGCTAATCTGTGAATGTAGACACAGGCTTGCTGTTTATGCTTCATTTACTGTAACAGAGTCTCATTTAAAAGAGAAGACAACTTTGAAAGAAATTAGACATAGATGCTTGACAATTTCACTTTCCTTCCATTGTCCACCAGGACTTTAACATGAGTTGTAAGTTGTCGAGAAGTTTGTTTGCTTCAATCCATGATTTCCATTTGCTCATACTTTGTAAGAGGTACTTTTCGTGTACATTTGTGCGGTGCTGTCACCAGTCAATTACAGAAAATGTAAAGGCAAACTTTCAAAATTAAGTTTTTTGTGTTGTTTATTATCAAAATGTGCTTCCGAATAACAAGAGCTACCCTGAATCTTAATACATTAGTCAAAATTTCTTATTCGTGTCCCAGGGCCCAGGGTGAAAGAAGTTCAATACCGGCTTCTTTAGAGAACCGTGGCCCTGGGGCAGTAAATGAAGGAAGCTCTCCTGTTGTGCTTGAGTAGACCTTGGTTCCTTTGCTAAAGGCACCTTAATGAATTATCTGTCTCCACTTCATGGCTTCATAGAGGAAATCTCTTTAGTCGGAGCGCTTCACTGAACAGGGTGTCCTCCTCTGTGTTTTAACTAGTTCAACATGTAACATGTTTGCTGGCATGATGATCTTGAGTGACTGGAGAAACTCGAGCTAAACTAAGCACAAATAAAGGCAAGAATTGCACGGTCGCGGATCCATGTTTTCCCCAGCTAGTAGATTAACACTTCATTTTACAGTCTGGTGACTGTGGGATAACAAGCAGCAAAATCAATAACTTTTAACAGGCCTGAAGAGAGAAGCTTGTTAGCTTGGCTCAGAAGTAGCAAAGCACTCTGTGAGAGTGTGCAGGATTTGTTGAACTGGCTCACCATGTCTGCTCCCTTTTTTACTCCCAAACTGCAGAGTTTGGGAGTAAGATTATTCAGAGATTATTCAATATAGACAGCTTTATTTATTTTGCAAAACATCCATCAACACTATGGATTCTGTTTTTTTTTTTTTTTTGCAATAACATATTCTATCCATGTGGTTGCACAGTTGCATTCAAGAATAACTTAAAAACAAGCTGAAAACATTGAAAAATTCAAGTCCGTTGCAGCTCTGACCACACCCAAAGGTGATGTCATGGTGCAGAGAAATGCCCTGAAGTACACTTGTACATCACTACAGCAAACACAAGAATTTCAGATCTCCTTCAGTGTTAAAGTTTCTCTTCAAAGATGTCATTTATCCAGTTCCTATTTTACTTTCAAATGCTGATATGGTTAAGCTGATAAGCGTAAGTTTAATGTTTAATAGTGCACTTCTTGAAAGTCAGGTTCTTAGGTTGGCTTAAGGGCTTGGAGACAATTTAGTCTTGATAGTCAGCAGTGGCAATAGCACTGGCAGGTGCCTGGTTCCGGCCTGGTTCATTTGAACCTCTGAAAGTGGCCCTATATAGATCTGAAAACAGATCTCATCAGATCCCATTTGCCTTTAACTTTCACTGTCTCAGTCCGAAGTCTGCCTTTTGTGCCACTTGCATTTATCTGCCCCTCCAGTACTGGCTTCAAATATAAATGCTTTGCACATTTTCTTTTGTAGGCTAACCAAGGCTATGTGAAAAAGTAAAAAAAAATATTCAATGCAAATTATGTCTACTGTATATAGACCTCAGGTAACTTCATAAAGGTGAAAGATCAAAACCTAGACTGTTAATACTGTACAGAGGCATCATGACCAATAAATAACAAAGGCAGTTGTGCAAATTCTTTGCAGCCTTTTTATACATTGGAAAGAATGAAACCAAACTTGCACACATTGCCTAGACTACCACACTAACACATGGTGTTACCATCAACAATGAATGCTCATTTTGCTCCTAAGGACCACCGCTAGCGACTTGTAGACTGATGGTGAGACGCACCAGTCAGTTCACGAGCACGCCTCAAATAAACAGTGTGTCCAATAGGGGTAAACCTTTAAACTTCTCTAATATACGCTATATCTGATCCGTTTCTCCAAAGAAAACAACATTTTTAGCACTTTTTTTTTTTAAGCAGACTATCAAAAATGTGTGCTGTTGGCCATCATGAGCAATGAGAGTATCTTTACTCCAAAGTCTTTATTGAAACCATTCACTCTGAAGACTTAAGGAGCTCTGGGTGACTACTCTCCTTCCTTTGGGCTTTCCAGTGAATCAGATGTCTTGCCCCAGTGTGTGGGGAGCTGAGAGCTCTCATTATCTGAGTTCTCTCCTCAGGATCCTGCCCTCTGTGGAGGCGCTTCCTCCTTAAACCTCCCTTGACTCCATCTATCCGCCCTGCCTTCTATCTCCTCTCTGCCTCTCGCTGTCCCTCTCTTTTCCTTGCTGCAAGCGAAGGTCAAATTAATTCTTTTTCATAATTTCCTGTCAGCGAGATTCCTCCCTCAGAGACTCCATCTATGGCTCAGTGCCTGAAAGATGCGATTAAGGTGAAGACAAAGTGAATACCTGTGTCTAACAAAGTGAATAATGTTTTTTTTTTTTTCTTAGCCATATAGATGTGTAAGATGTAAGAGATAATATTACTCATAATAGCCTCCCATAGATTTTTACTGTTCTTTAAATATGAATACAATGTGGATGCTTTGGGTGACGCTCCACATCAGGCGCTAACATGGGCTCATGCTCACAAAAGACATGTCATTTAGGAGCAAATGGCTTCGCTGCTCAGATGACTCAGTGTGCCCTAACCTTGCTCATTAACGCCGTGGGTCTCTGCGGGTCTCAAAGCCTAAACACAGACATCCACAATATAGCTACACACCTCAGATGGTAATGTTATGAAATACAGAGAGTAATTGCATCCCCTGTTGTGAAAGCGAAGGCTCCTTTCATTAAGGCATGAATTGAAACTGGTCTGGATAATGAAGGTAGAGCAGACACCCCATAGCTGGTGTGGCATTCATTCAATCAGTAAATGGCGTCCAGTTGTATTTTGAAATAAGAGGGGAGGAGGAAAGGAAGGAGAGAAAAAGAAAATGAGCATAATTAATGCGGCATATTGAAAAGAATCCCCCCCCCCCCAAAAAAATAGTTTTTTTTATAACCTCAAGCTGTAATTCTCCTTGACATGCAGTGAAGACTCCCTGCTCAGGCCCCCCAATTACAGCGCCTCACTCCAAACACTTCACACTGGACTGCCAGTCGGCCATTTTCTTTTTTTTTTTCTGCGGGAAAAAGAGCAGAGAGGGATTTTAGAAACGTCAAGGTTAGACGAAGCACATTTCATCTAGTTTTACCCAGGGAGAAGCAAGGGAGTGCACAAATACAACAAACCCACTCTCTCACCTCCAAGTCTGGCTCTCAAGGACGCCAGAAAAGGTTGCAGCAGAGTATGAACAGCATGCGCAGATCTCGTAATGAAGCTGAAGGAAAGAGGGCACAGCCAGAATTCAAAACGATGCGAGGCAATGGAAGGGGGAGAGAAAATGGAAAGGAATAAAGAGAGATAATCAAGAGAGGCAGAGGAAGAACAAGGTGCACAGGTGGAATAGCTCGAGGCGCAACACTGGCACTCTAGTCATGTGTGATATGTTGTGTGTGCGTACACTCCTTGTTCTGGCCTCTGACCCGTGGCAGAGGAAAACAGATTGCTTTGACAGGTCCACTGACATCACATGAGATGCTCTGCTCTTTTGCCAGAGTCTCCGGAGAGTCCTTGGCTGCCAGATGTCCACTAGGATTTGAGGCATTACTGTAGCTCGTGCCCTAGAATGTGACTGCTATAAAGGGAAATTTGCCATCAATACACTATTTGTATAGTTGTGATCTTGCACCACAAAGGGCAAGTCTCGGCAGAGTCTGGATCCCGTCGGTCATGTAAGCTTAATGAAGTTCATGCATCTTGCAGAACTGAACTCTTTAAATGGTATGTTGGTGTGAAATCGCACCCTGAACTGTATGTAACGAAAGCGACCCTGGTGGTCGATGAAACCCAAACGCTCAATAGTTTGCTCGTTTATGCCTTTTTAAACCAGAAGCGGTGGGTAAAGTTCCACTGCACAGACTCCACTGCATTCATTAGTTTACAGTGAAATAAGAAGCCATTAAAAAGTCATTGTATCAGTCGCCTGGCAGCCCGGCTGGTTCCACTCAGTCTGCTGCCGTCTCCAGCCTCCCTGACCACCTCCGGACATCCAGGAGCCCAGACAGCATGGACAGACCAGACTCCTGAGCACACGCCTTCAGCTTCCCAGCATTCGCTCATGATCTTACCAACCCGGATCAATAGCCATAGGACACTTACTGTACTCTGAGACTCGCTATTACCCCATAAACATGCCTGAGCACTGGCTCCAGACTTACTGTATGCACGTGTAATGGAGAAGAGAAAAACAGCACTCAAGAAGTTGTTTTGCTCGTTGCCAAGGCGACTTAATGCAATAACTGATAAGCTTACCCACACATTATGTCAAAGCTGCATAATCACAGCAGACACCATCATATGTTAATATGTTCATTGGTGCTTTCCCCTTCCTTGATACAGTTCATTCAGGCAGTAACACTTAAAGGAGACCACTTCTAAATGCTGTAATTGCACTCAAAATGTTTCTAATACTGTGAGTCTATAGGTTTATTTATGATGTGGAAAACTTCTATATTCTAGTGTTTAACTATTGGAAGGCTTATTCCCTTGCCAGTTATTGCTCTATGTTCACATGAGCATCAAGCAGACATAGCCAGCTAAGCCAGGAGCAAAAATGACAGACATAAAAAGAATATTTATTCACTGAATCACCTCAGAACTCACAGTAGCATAGATGCATAAAGACGAGCATAAAGGAGAGTTAGAGAGACATGTTGAGTAAAAAGGGAGAGAGATACCAAGGACATTTTGTGGGAAATGGGGTGCAACGAGTAGGTACATAAAAGGAAATGATGTATATTATGCTCGTCCAGGATCATGGTTTGTGTATCGAGGATTTATGGCGGTGTGCGTAGCAAGAGCTCAGCACCACACCTGATCATCTATTATTATTGTAACATCTCTGACTTTGGGGGCAGGCGTGATTGATGGGGAGCTGTTAATGACTTTGGGTTGAAATTGTTATTAGCACAAAAGTGACACACACTATTTAAAAAGGTGGTGTCTGCAATTGGATGTTGTCTGAAAAGAACACGGTCATTTTTCAAGTCATTACTGTTAATAATGGATCAAGCAAACATTGAAAACTAAGTATGAGAAGTATTTTACAGTTGAAATAGAAACATATAAGCAAATAAGAAATGTGTATTTTGTGTGCAACTTGAGTGTTTTTATTGTATGTTTCTTATTCAGATATGCAATACTGTGTTAAACTTTTTTTTTTTAGACAAAAGCATCGAAGTTCTCTGGGCCCTAATCGGTTTCTGCATGGGGAAAAAAAAGTGAAATTATCCATTACTGTTGCACTCATGGAGTATTTCTATTCTAATTAATGTGATTGTACACGTGCACACTCTAATAGCTCCCCTCTCACAATCACTGAAGAGGCATACATGGCAGTGACTTGCTGTAAAACACAATTTGAAGAAAAAAAAATAAAAAATCTAAAGCAAGCCTTGCATAAGAAGCACAGATCAACCCACCCCACATCAGTTGTAATTGGTGCTATTAGTCTTTTTATGCTTGATTGCCTGCCAAAATGTCAGCCTATCTATTTCCCTCATGTCGCATTTTTCTCTTTCTTTTTTTCCCTGAACTGTCAGTAATTAAAAGTTATTGTCTACTTGTCTCAGTGCCAAGTGGGAGACATGGAAAAATAACAAGTTAAAACTGGAAAAAAAATTAGATTATTTATTTATATATATATATATTTGTTGTTTGTTTGTTTGTTTTTAACTAGTGGTGAAAGTTGTGGGAAGCTGTGCTTGTTATCGTAAAGCACACCCTTAGAGCAGGTACTCATTCCTGCACAGTGCTGTGCCCGCTGTGCGTTGGGTCATGATGAAAGCAATTAAACATGACAGAAATAACACTATGTACTCGATGACTCATGCTCAACATTTTATTGACTCTAGTGGAACATTAGCCTCTCAGCAAAGCATACAGAGTAGTCTGAAATAAAATATAAAGCAATATACACGACTAATTATGATTAGCAAATGGAAAGAGCTGAAATTTAATAAATAAAAAGGATGTTATCTTTTTTAGGCCAGCAGAATTTTTGGTACATGAAGGTTGTCAGTTTCAGAGTTAGGCATAAATGCTCTCTGCACGTTGTCACCTCAACAGAATAGTATGTATTCATGGAGTATTCAGCTGATTTGGCTACTGGCAATTTACAACACCTAGCACATGTGCAGAACCCCTACTTTTATCTTTTTAGCTATGCTTGCAGCATGGCTCCAGGGATGGCAATGATGGTCCATAGATGTATTAAGATGGAACTGGATACTGCTCGAAAAGATGGTGCTCAATGCATTCCCATAACTGATGCCTGTGGCCCAGCCCTGTTCCTGGGGTTTGTTTGGATTTAGGTCAACCAGTTCAAAATCTGTTCCAATTCTTTGGTTTATGACTAAGTTCCTTCAAAACACGTGGCATTCCCATCAGCTGCTGTACTTTGTGTTAAGTGCTAATTAACAAATGTTAGCATGCTAACATTCTGTGGAAGTCTATTTCTCTCTTGATTTATTATCTTAACACTTTCCTAACAAGTTTATGGTCTGAATCTCTGCACACACGAATGGTGGTTCCTCAGCAGCTCTTTGGGTGGTTGAGGTGCTTTATTGCACTTCTTCAGCATAGTTTAGTTTAGTTGGGTCAAGGTTTTCATTTGACAAAGGTGCAGCCCCTTTAAAAACATTGTTCCTCTATGATAATGAGCCAAATAACCACTTTTAGAGCTATTTAGCACAGTTTTTGTTTAGTGTGTGGCTTCAAGTCTTCTTCAATTCAGCATGATGTTGGTTTTGTAAATGATGGTCCCACTCAGAGTAAAATAGATGATGAAGCAGGGTATGCTTTAGGGCAGGGCTACCTTGTGACTGTCCAATGAGAGGCGCTCTTCATGGAATGGGTGTCACTTCTGACTCAAAAACAAGATGGCGATGACCATGAAACCAAAATGGCAGCACCCATAAGGCCAAACTCCACACTTCAAAATGGCAATGGGTGACGTTTTGGTGGCTACATCCACAAAGTCTGTTACGCACATGATAGTTTGGCTTCAAATGTTCCCTGACTGGCAGGTGCTTGGCATCTATAGATAAAGTTATGCGATAAACATTTGTTTTTTCTAACATCACAAGTTATGATTTTTATAGTTTATTCTCAAGTGCTGGGTGGCCAATACACCCAGAATTAGCAGCTAGTAAAGCATTCATTGACACCATAATAGTTAGCTAATAATTAGGGGAATTTTACTCCCCAAATGTGTTTGAGACAGCATTGGTTTAAGCTTTGGGTTTTAAACAGAATTAATTGTAAGTGAACTGTGCTTTTTATCCACAATACCACCACAGGACCTCAAGCTTCAGAGGCTTTTTAACTTTTGTTTTAATTACT
Organism: Pempheris klunzingeri; assembly: GCF_042242105.1. NCBI lineage: Eukaryota > Metazoa > Chordata > Actinopteri > Acropomatiformes > Pempheridae > Pempheris > Pempheris klunzingeri. Next base: position 7,111,991 of record NC_092027.1, read on the forward strand.
TAATAAATATTTAGAGGCAAGGGTTGCCAGAGGGATGTAATATAAATGAGTTTTTCTTTCTTTTTTGTAAATAGCTCAGGACATAATTCTCTGTACACATCCATTTTTCTTTGTGTTGAGGGTACAGCAGGTGTGTATGTAGGTGCTGTACACATACAGGTGTGACAGTACAGAATAATATCTGAAGTCACATTAACATAATCAGCGTTGTCCCGCTAAGCTCTCCTCAGAACAGGTACTTTTCTTTTAACTTTCCCATGCCTGTTACTTATGCGTCTTATGTGCGTGCTGCAGGATTGGAATTTTGGGCTGAACTTGCCCCCCATTAAAGATGTAGCTTATTCACAGAGGGGAGTTATTAGAGACAGGGGCCCCTGATCCTCAGGAAGAAGTTTCACATCAGGACCAGTTTGTTGCATCGTCAAAAGATTAAAGCAAGTTTGCTGAAAGGTCTTTTTACTATTCCACATGATTGATCTTCCTCCACCCCCTGCCACCCCCACCCCTTTTTCATATGCCAGATATAAATGCCAAGCTGGTCCTCTCCTGGTTCTCCCTCTTGATTTTCTTTTCATAGCTGGTTTCTGTCTGTTTTATCTGTGTGCATGTCAGTGTCTCATGTATTTCATTGTCTCTCCACTTTTGTCCTTTTCTTCCTCCCACATTGCAGTTTCATTATTACAAGAGCAGTGCGGTTCTCCAACAGCAGCTCGCGGATCTGTGCTTTCTCGAACCTGCTTTTTCTTTCTTTCATGTTAACTCTAGTCTATTTTTTTCCTATCTTCCTTTCTTCTCTTTTTTTCATTGTTTCTATCTGTGATACTTGTGTTCTGTGTCTGATACTGGTCGGCGATCCTTTGCCCCTGCCAGTCGCTGCTCTTGAGGGACATTCCTGATATAATTACAGCTTTTGATTATCCTCCAGACTGACCCCAGGATGGCCTGGCCCTGATGCAGCACCAGTCTGCCAGCAGCTACTACTGCTGCAGCTAATGAGGGACGCCGAGTGTTTCCCACTGCTGGCTGACTCCTTGATTTATTGTTTCCCTCAGTTCATACCTGTGGCTGCATTCCTGTATATTAGGAAACAGTAAATAATGAAGTTTACTCTGTGACTGATGTACCTATCCTGTGGTCTTTTGCAGACAAGCATGCCGATGCTAAATAGCAGCATGCATCAAGCAGTGATGTAGTGGTACATGTATAATCCCTCATGTGGAAATTGGTTTAACCGCAGTCTCACATGCAGCATCACGCTACATAACTCTAACGTGACATTAAAGCCTGACATGTAGCACATTCAGGAAATGAAAATGCATACAAGGTTACAGTACATCAGAGGTAAGCTTAATGGTGAGATGCACAGATGGCAACATACACTCTAGAGGACTGTGGTAGGTTAGGAGGAGCATGAGTACCCAACATTTACTGCCTTCTTACTAAAAAAAAAAAAAACCCCAAAAACTAAATTAAAATATTGACACAATATTGATTCAACCTGTAACTACTTCAGCTTTCCATCCCTTACCTTATCATTATATTTCTTGCACTATGTGCTATTTTACGTGAGGCCGCAGGATTATTTTCATGTCTACAAAATGTCAGAAAATGGTTTGGTCTGACCAACAGAAGCAGAAAGCACATTAACTCAAGTACTCTGCCTAAGTACAATTCTTCAGTATGAATACTTTGTACTTAAACTGATTCTTAAAGTATATTTTGATGCTAATACTTTGAATTCAGGAAAACCAAAACCTAAAGATATTAAAATTTATACTGATATAAAAACATAGAAATGGATCAAATCCTCAAGTTTGGACAAACCCCAAACACCGATCATCTTTTGGCCAGCAGAGCCAAGGGCCACTAGATGCACCAATCCATCGCTGTCAATCAAAACATTTGCCATTGGAATGATTGATTGGCTTCGGGTGTCAAACCAGTGGACCATACAGTTGTCAAAGCAGCAGATGTAAAGAAAGGAAAAAATCTATGCTCGTGAGAATGTGGAGTAGCAGTGATAATACAGTATACTCCATCTTTGCTCCTCTTGCATTCCTCCCACTTCTGTGAGCTCGCATTGCGTTCGCTGTAGCTGTGACTGAATCGTTTGTGTTTATGTTTACTTTCTTGAACGGAAGGGTGTATGTGTGGGGGTGTGCATGGCGGAATCTGTGTGTGCATATTTTCTAACCTTTATTTAATCAGAAAAGGTTGACTGCACACTCCCAGCATGCTCCACCGTCTCACAGTTAACACGTGTGTGCATTATTCTTCACATTCCCTACAGAAAACCCATGCATACATCTACATCTACTGTTCCTGACAGCACATGAGGGCTTTTGCATTGTATTCATTGTCACAACATCGCACATGTTAGGAGATGAGGTTCTGCAGTAGATAGTGTTTTAAACACCAAAGCATATGCTGTGTTGTATTGGCCTTGTAGAAATATAGGTGACAGGTTCTGGAGGGATCAGGGGTCAATTTGACTGTTGAAACAAGACAGAGACTCATTTAGCTTTGAGTTAAAACATCGTACACATGCACAAACACACTGCACACCTGTGCACTCACAGTAATATTGAAACACATTCACATACCCAGTGACTCTTTAATGAGCCACCATCTAATGATACAGGCACCTGTGACAGTTTTAGTACAGTTGTAATTTCCAACTTAAATACGGCCACTGCTTTTAGTTATGTGGCTCACCGTGTGTGTGGATGAACAAGACACTAAGCAGTGTGGACTAGCTTGTGTGGACGTACCAGCGCCCCTCCTTTGCTCATCTGTCATGTACACAAACTCTTTGTAATTAAAACAGCGTGTCAGCGTGTATGCTGATTATGGGAGGGAACAAGGTCAGTGTTTATAACCTTGGCAAATCAAAGGAAACCTCTGTGACCTCTGGTATTCGGTCGAATGTACGCACACACTCCCTGATCCATAAACACACACGACTGCTTGGTGTCCTAACCGTAATTATGCAGATGGAGAGAAAGTAAGTGGCTAGCGAGCAACACTTTAATTTGAATTCCTCCTTTCACCCTCCATGTTTCACTAATAGTTCCATTTACAGTAATTTGTTCCACCTCAGGCAATGACTCATAACAAAGGCATTGGGATGTAAAACAAATGTACAAGGCACGTGTATGTATACACACACACGCCCTTTTTGTCGCCTCCTTGATTCTTCCGACATTTTACCTCCCCTCCTTGCAGTTTTCTCATCTCCGCCTCCATTCTTTTCTAGCCATGCACACGTTACAGCTTTGGGCTGCAGAAAGTGTAGAATTATGGCACGTCAGCGTTTTAAGTGCTGCCACTATAAAATGGGCGCAGAGAAACCATAAGAAGTAGAATGAGGCAGACAAGCCATGCTCTGCTATGCCACCCATTTACTACCCTGGCACCGCAATATCATGATACAGTGCACACTTGGGGCACATGACACCAAACCTACCCAGCAGATATTTATGAGGGACATATTATTTTTCATTATGCACACATTAAATCATCAGTTGAAATATTAGGCGAGCGCTTGCTCTTTTTTTCAGATTTCACCCAAGGGCCTGAAAACATTCCCAAAAACTCCTATTTTTGCTTTAGAGTTTTATTTGCCCATTACCACAGTGACTTGGAAGTAGTTCACTTTTGAGTGCCTTTAACTCTAACACTGCCTGTTTGACTCTGACAGGCACAGTACAGTTTGCTACTTAACCAGTTCCCGGTGGAGAAATAGGCCGCTCTTTTGAGGATATAGCCGCTGTGTGATCTTTTATGGGACATTCTTGTTCTTGTGTTTGACTACAGCAGTAATACCTGAGAGGGCGATAGGAGCAGGAAAAACATCAGCATCATTAAGTACCCATAATCACAGTAAAGAACATCCACAGGGATCTCGTGGCCTTAACCAACACGTGTTACCACATCATACACAAGCTTCCTGGTTCCCACAAGAGATGCCACACACATGTTTTATCTCTGGTTCTCTGCTGGTCTGACTGCATAACTATCTCCTCACATCGGTTTGACCTGTGCAAGTTCTCTATTGATTTGGATATGAGATGCACTGTTAGTTAAATGTTCTACACAAACTTCAACACTGCATCTCATCTCTTTTACGCCTACATCACACTTGCTAACCCCTCTGGAGTTAAAGGCTGTTCTGCAGCAACGGTACCTTGCTTCCCTGTCACACATGAACTGCATGAATGTGTCAGATTGAAGGTAACTGACAAGTAGGTGTAAGTGAGTCACTGTTTGCTCTGTTGAGCACATTGTTGATCTGTGCATATTCATTTGGACCGTGGACCCACAGGACTGTGCACTCAGTTTCCCAGAATAAGAATGGTAATCTTGGATCACTGACCTGGTTTCCTTGAGCTTCTTATTCATGCAGTGATGTCAAACCTCTCAGAAGGGGAATAACAATTTACATTTTGTCTAAATTTAGATTTACTTTAAAGGCCTCTCAAGTGTTTTTGACGAAATAAATACAAACAAATATATTTGACACAGAATGCACATTTTCTTGCTTCTGACTCGTAATTCAAGATATAGGCCTGTTGTACTTACTATTAGCAAAAGTAAATCAGATGTATGTGTTCCAATCCTGAATTTCAGCTGTCTACTTCATTAGTTAAACCTTCATTAACAGGTTTTGGGCCACTTGGGGAGTATCAGAAACAGCTGTGAACACATCATTGACACATTATCACCTTATAAGCCTTAATATGGCTGCTTAATTACAGGTGCTTAATTACACGTTCAGCAGACACAGTGCAACATTATAGCATTCATATGGATTCAAGTTTCTGGCCACCTGGCCAATATAAGTTCAATATTCAATCTCCTTTTTAGCTCTGTTTTAGTCTCCACCATCTCCTGAGGGAAATATCAGCCACTTAAGCTGCTAAATGCTCCACTGTGTTCACCAGCTAGTCTGGCTGGAGCTGCATACAATGCTGAAAGATTTCCTGCAGGATGCTCACCTTGGATTCAAGGCGGTTAGTATTGATTCCAAGTAGAAACCTGCTTTTGCAGAATAATCCACAGTTTAGTTTATTTGTGTGCTTAGTGTCTGTATGCCCAGCTTCTGTGTGTCACTAGCATGCTTAGTTGTTAGCTGTGCATTTGAAAACACACAGCTCCATGTACTAAGAAGTCTCAAAAGAAATAGAAACAATGACAGAACCCAGGTTTTTTTTTAAGGAATTAGTGAACTTTTTTTTTTTTGAGTCTGTGAGAGATAAAACTCATTTGAATGTAAAGGTTCAGGTCTTTCTCATGCATTGCTAAACGGAGACATTTCGGGATTTAAATCAGCACATTGCCTCTGATTTGTGACGGTGATGCTTTCTCTATGATTTCCTCTCGAATTTTATGTTCCTGACAGTAGGCTGTAAATTTATGTGTGTGAATACTTAAGTTTAATGACATTCACATCTGATAAACAAGGACCCTACAATCCACTGTATTTTACTGCCTCTATTCTTAGACACTTCAAACTCACCAGCTGTGTCTCGTCGAGTCATAGGCTTTATTTTGTCCCTCGTGTGTGTGCGTGTGTGTCTTCTGAGAGTTTCTAATAGACAATGGACAAGCAAGACTAGTGTAATTCTCTATGTTATGATTCTCTCAGTCATAATTTGCCAGGTTATTAAAAGGTGAGGCTTACAGGCAGGTTCATTGTTATTCAAAAATAAAATGTGCAGTGTCAGTGCAACTGCTTATCTACTGACTGTAGCTGCATCAGATATTATCATTGCCCTGCTCTACACACTTCAGCTGGTCTGCTAAAATACTGCAGCTGATGAAGGTGCATAAGAAAAAGGGTATGTTGAAGATTTGAGTGTTGCTCTCATAATTGTGGCCATATTGATAATGGGTCCTGTTGACTGTGCACTCATATTGTTTTTGTCACTGTAATGTTTCCCATTCAGTGTATATCATTGTCACAATTAAAAAAAATGATCCATATCAAGATCGTAATATGGCATATTGCTTTAAATCCCAAAGTTCACTACCAGTATCAGCCTCAAAAAAGCCAGTTTTATATGGTACACTGTATTATTAAACACTGTTATAGTTACAACTCCATACCCATCTGTTTGATAAGAACAGGAGGAGATAGGGGGAGGCCAGGAGGAGAGAAGGATGCAGAGGAAAAACTGGACCGAGTTGCATCTGACCAACATACTAATTGTATGAAGTAGAAGATGAAATCCTCATTGATATGTGTTGCAGGAATCAATTTCAGTAGCTAGAATGATCTCAGACGGACAGAAAATGCTGTTACTGATAAGTGGCAAAGTCCAAATGCTCTTATTATTAGCAACACAGATACTTGTTTGTTTACTTTTCATTGGTGTGAGTTAATGGCAATTATTTGCAATTATTGTTTTGATTGCATCTTTAACCGTCATCTTGATTTTTTTCTATACTTGAATGGGTATTTTAATGAAATTCTCAGCATTTAATGATATCGCCTCACTTTCAGTTTTGATACAGTGTCAGCTGAAGACAGTTTTTTACTATTTTGGAGGGTTTGTCTCATTATTGATGAGTCAGACTGAACTCTTTCCAGTGCCCTTCCCTAGAACGGGTACCCAATAGTGTGACAAATTACACAACAGGAAGACACATCTTTCACACAACACCAAGAAAGATGATAGTCATCAGCTGTTATTATGTTCAGCTTTGGGTGCTATCCATCCTTGTTTACCATCACATGGGAACACTGGGCAAATGTCAGACAGATGCTTCAAAGATCATCACAATGGACCATTTTATGACAGGAGGTCGTCATTTATACATGTATGTCCACACACTGGCTGTGTGCAAACTACTACATCATCCACAACCTTTTATAGATGCCGTAAAGATGCATTAGCTAGATTCCCCTCACTGGCAGCATTTGTAAATTAGCCCCGAAACCCGAGGTCCATCAACAAGTGACCTTTTCAAGTATCCAGCCTCTGTCAAAATGGAAGTATGCAGCTGCATACTTTAATTCTGACTTGCAGCCAACAATGCTGACTTATTCATCACCTCCGTATTTACAGCCCAGACCGTATACATAGAAGGCACTTAAAGCCAATCTGTCTGACTCTCCCATCTTTGCACAACATTTTTCACCTTCTGCAGAAGAACATGAGATGACGTGTCAGACTCCTTCCCACACATTCCATCTCTTTTTTTATAATCCCTCTTTCTGTGCTTTCTCCCTCTCGCTGTCACTCGCTGTCTTACTCCCCTCCTGTCCTTTTGAACTTTTTCCCCCTTAATCCTATTTCCTAAAATGGCCCTGTGTCTCTAGCCAAGTCGTCCGGGCTGCAGCAGGAGAATTAAGGCCCAGCCGTTCGGTTTCCAGCCAAGTGTAAATGAACAGACAGTCAGAGAAACAGGAGAGAAGCGGGGAGAGAGAAGTGAAGACGACAACGAGCAAACAGACAGTGAAAGTGAGATAGGAGGGTGTGAGAAGGGATTGATTAGAGTGGTTACAGTGCTGACATTATCATCCCTGAACCAGATTACCAGTGCCTCCTCTTTTGTCTATGTTGATCTCTGCCCCTGCTGTCTCCTCTCCTCTTGCTCTTTCATGTTGCCGTGGGGTCTAATTCATTTGTTCAGTCTGACACGTCATTACAGTCCTGTAATAAGAGGGGCATTTATCTGATGTGCATAATGCAGGACTGTCCTCATCCGAACAAAAGACTGCATGAGTCATCCGTTAAAATGTTTACATTTTTCTGACAAGCAACCTCTTATAGCCGTGTGAATGATGACTGCCCTCGCAAAGAAGTTCAACATTGTTACAGCACCGCAAACCTCTCAGGGAGGAGGTCAGGTGGCGTTCAGTTTCAGACTTTGCTAGCAGGGATGGTTTGTTTTAACATCGGCCGCATTCTTTTACGAAATATGCTTATCCGCTTTGTTGCTGCAGGTTAGATGAGACAAACAATACCGCTCTCATATCCGTGAGGTAAGTATGAAGCTGCAGCCAGCAGATGATACGTTTAGCTTAGCATAAAGACTGGAAGCAGGGAAACGGCTAACGGCTACTGCATCTCTTGTGTTAAATCAGTTTAAAAAAAAAAGAAATATAAAAACAAGTTTTTACAGAGGGTTATGTACCGGACTGTTTCATGGCCCAGTGCAGTGGCTTATGTGAGTCCTAATGTCATCGCTATGTAGGCGACCATGTAGTTTTCATCCCTGAGCTTTTTATGTGATGGTAGGTGGATTTTGTTGCCTGCTTTAAACCGAGCCAGCCGAGCTTCTCCTCCCCCAAACCCCCTCACCCCTTTCCAGTCTTTATGCTAAGCTAAGCTAAGATATGCGAGTGGTATTGTTCTTCTCATCTGACTCTTGACAACAATTCATTTTTACATTGAGTTGGTGTATTGTTTTTTTAACTATGGTCTTTTCCTTAGCCTTAGCCAAGTAGTTGTTGTCTCCTAAACTTACCATATACTGTACTGTAGGTGGGAGATCAGAAAATGCTTGAGTGGCAAACAGCCTGTTTTGGTGTTGTGGAATGAGGGCTTGTTGTATGATGCCTGAGTAAATGTGTTTCCTGCTTGTGCCTCTTTTTAAAAGTGTGCGTGTTAACACCTACATTTTCAAGTTAAAACTGTAGATTCAAATGTGCGAGAGGAGGAGGTTCAGCAGGTGAGACGGCAAGAGAGACAGGTGAGGAGCAAGGAGGGGACAGACAGATGTGAGAGAGAGAGACCTAGAGAGAGTACTTACACTCCATCAGGCTCAAGGGAAATCTAACCAGGCAATATCCAAACCAAGGCGCTCTGCTCCTGCCACCATAGCCCCACACAATTACAATACTATCTGACAAAGATATTGAGCGCAGATCCCTTGCTATTTCTGTGTAGCCAGCTAGAACCTGATTTTATATAAAAGTACCAAAAATGGCATTAGCACTGACTTATTGAGAGGCCACGGAGCAAGGCAGAGCGGGCAAACACTGTAAGAATATGGTGACTCTCCAGAATCCTGGAGAGACAACATAGAACGTGACCGAAGAGCTCATCGTTTTGTCTGAGGTGGAGGTCGTGTTTTTGAGAGGGTGATCTTTACGCCTGCATCACCTCTTAAAAGGCTCATTGGTGACCTCATGTAGGAGGGAGTCTGAGAGCAGAAAAGAACAGCCTTTGTGAATGAAGGATGAGGAAAAAACACTGACAAATTTACGGTCTTGTCTTTGACAGTTTGTACTTATTTTCTGTCGATAGTGACATGATGACTCACATAAACAGAATTACCAGTGTGGCCTACATGCCATGTACTGAATAACCAGGTACCCCAAGATTTTTAAAACTAAAATAAATGAATGCTTGTAATGATAATGAATTATTTACTTGATTAAAAATTGTGGAAGTGGAAATGGTGGCATGTTATCTCATAGGCAAGATTATCATCAACTTTTTCCTCTTGCAGATGAAGCATCTGTGTGTGGTTTCGCAAAGTCTTTTGGGGAAATAGCAAGAGGTATGAGGACTTGTGTGCACCTTAAGGGTTTCACCAGAACGCACATAGGGGGTAGTGAAGAAGATGAATCAGGCTCATGGAGCACTGCAGAGAGTAACTGCAGAATTTAGGCGGTGTCAGCATTCTTGGTGGCATAAAGTAAAAATAAAAAGCTCCATATGGGGAGTTCAGTCTTTTTGAAATACCACGCCATTCATCTGATTCTTCTTCTTGTCTCTTGTTGTGCAGTCTGTGGTCACAAGGGATATACTTTTTTTGTTTTCTCCATTTTTGAGGGGAGGAAGAGGATAGATTTTTTTGACTTGTAGACCAGCCTTTCCATGCGCCATGTAAAGCTTCTTTTCTGGATATTTTGTTGAATAAACCCTTTTCTAAATATATATTTCTTTGAAGCGAGCCTGATACTTTGAAAACCTTATTTTACTTTGAACCACACGACCTTGTTCCTTCGACCTTGCTCTTATTTTAATGAATGTCCACACCCAATGTTACATTAAAGAGTCTCACTATTTTCTCATATTCTCCTGAGGGCTCCTTAGGGATGTGCAGTCGTCCTCACCTTACCTTTCCATGGTCATCAGCAGAGGGAATCTTTTCTCCTTATTGCAGGTTTACTCTTCTCTCAATGTGTCCAAATGAGATTCCTGTAAATTACCAAGAATGGTAAAAGCTTAAACATTGTTCAAGGGGCATTGGTGGAAAGACCTTTTACAACCTTACTACACACTGCAAAGATGGACAGAGATCATCATATTGCAAAGTGTACTATTATTAACGTAGCAGGACATGCTAATGATTGCATCTTACAGAGCAGAAAGAACACATAATCCATCCTTTACACTTCTGTGCTTGTGTTTTTTTGGCGTGACAATAAAGTTGTTTACTACTGAATCTCAAGCTAAAGCTGAAGCTGTATACCACAAGTGGCGCTGGAGTTTTTACCATTTGACTTCTTCCCTTCTCCATGCACCTTGGAAGTAGGTGAAGCAGTGTGCCAGATGTCCAAACTTCCTTATGTTTACTGCATAATAAAGTTTTGATATTCTATTGGTTCCTGCAAGGAAATTTTCTTTTTGCTCCACAGGGAGGTGAGAGTGTTGGGTCACAGACCAGTTAACAGGGAGTCACTGTTGTGCTCAAGCACTCTTCAGCAGAGTGAATGCTTGCAAACCACACGGCATGAACCTTGGTCCTCCGCTGAAGAGTGGTATTCACGCTGTGCCACCTTGCTTCCCATGTGCACTGGACACCATACATCTGAAAGTCATTCGAGACATCGACTTCCTCTCCTCCATTCTGTTCACTGCTTACTGTATTTGAAAGCAGGAAGGCTAATATAAAAAATGAGAGGGCAGCAAAATCTCCAAAATGCTGCAGACCTGCACTGAGATAACAGGCAGGACACATTCAGAGTCATTTAATGTGTGATATTGGAAAATGAAAGAAATTACTTAATTGAGATTTAAAATTGCTGTTATCTTGCCAAATGTTTAACAGTGCGATAAAATTTGAGCTGAGTCTCTTATTAACATGGATATTATAATGATATGTTAGTCTGCCCATCATAACCACCTACCACCAAGAGACTGTAAGAAACTCGACTACATTAAAAACATGACCACATTGCCTGTAAAAATAATATAGGGTTTTGTGGCGATTGCATCAGCGACAGCAGTGGGACTTGTTCTCTTAGAGATAATTTTCTCTTTATGGGCCCATGACTGTACTGCAAGCCTCGGGTCAAATCTCTCCCCACTCAATGAATTCATAATGTAAAGCCACTGCATGTAAATGGAATGTGCAAATGTAAGACTAATATATGATTTAGGGCGAGAACTTCTATACATTCACAATCAATAATTTACAAATGTAGATGCAGCAGTGCATCATTTGAATATATCGCGGCTACAGTCTGACATCATTGTTTTAGTTTATTTAGGTATGAATGTAGTGGATATGGATTTGGTTTAGTGCAGCCTAGCGACCTGTCCAAGGTGTGATGCACCTATTGCCCAGTGCATGCTGGGATCTACAGTACAGGAGGTCCCTGAAGATTTGGACAAGATAGCCAATATAGAAAATGGATGGATAGATAACTAATTGATGAATACCTCCCTTTGTAAATATAGAAAGCAGCAGGAGGGGGGGAATCACCAAGGAGCACATGTGACCAGAGGTGATAGAAATACTCAGATAATTAACTTAATTAAAAGTAGCAATTCCACAATGTACAAATACTTTGTTGCAACTAAAGGTCCTGCTAAGGACTATGTGACTACCAATGTCACATTAAATGTAAGCACATCTGGTTTTGAGACATTGGCTGGAACACCTGATGCTGTTGTTTGTCTTGGCAGACCAGTCTCACTTAAATACAGTACTTGGGTACCATTTTGTGATACTTGTGCTTTGAGGTAATGTTGGTACTTCCCACCGCTGCATGCGATTGAGAGAGTGTGTGTATGCATTTGAGTCCATGAGTGCGTTAAGTGTGTGTGTGTGTGTGTCCTCTAGTGTATTTTACTTAAGTGCCGTGCACACAGTAATGCCACAATTATATAGTTTACCATGACCACATGTGCCCTTTCATCACCATTGCCCCTTCACTCACCACCGTCCTCACTCCTCCCATCCTTCCCCTCCTCTAGCCACCCACCCCCACCTACGCAACCCCATCACGGCTCCAAGGCAGTCCCGGGTGAGCAGGTCGATGGAGGGGTTTGTACCTGGAGGCGTACCTTCCTCTGGCCTCTAAGAAACTCACTGAGAGCAGGGAGCTCAGCGTGTGTTTAAGTGAGAGTCCTGTTAACCCCCATTACCCTCTGCAGCACTGTACTGGAGGATTAGCAGAATACAAATAGCCCCTCGTGCTCCCCCTGTCCTCTACACTGCAACTCCTACACCATCCGCTGTAAGAGTTGCTGACGACGAGAAAGAGTGAAATATGATTTGGGGGCAGGCAGGTGTTTACTGCATGCTAAACAGTGTCCTGCTGCTCATTATGCAGGTCTTAATGGTGGGAAGACATTAGCGAGCGATGTGAAATCTTAAATTGGGGGGAGGGTGATGAAACACTATTGAAATGTTACTACCGCTTGGTACCATGTGACCTTGGCTTGCAGAAGCTCAGATCATGGTGTGGGAACAAGGGAAATGCCAGAGGGTTTGGAGGCTAATTAATAATTAATAGTGAAATGCTTCTTTGTGTTGCGTTTGGTTGTGTGAAATCAAAGGCATTACAAATCAACTGGAGCTGGTCTGCTGTCAGCCAAAAACTGCCCACATAGTTGAACCCTCTGAAACTTTTCTAGATATACATATCGGCGGATAATAACGAAGGAAACGTTTTCTGTGTATCCACATTGTCGTCCTCACATAAAGGAACATCTATTGCAACAACAATTAATTTCTCTTTTTTATACTAATTGATTAATCGTTTAGTTTAGATGTCAGAAAATGGTTAAAAATGCTCATCACAATTTCCCAGAACCTAACAAGATACGTTCAAATTGCTTGTTTTGATTGACCTATATTCCAAAAGCTAATGAGTTTTTGTGTTAGCTGTGTTGCCACATGCACATCAAGGGTAGAAGACTCACCGTAGCAAGCTGAATGAGTATTAGGGCGCCCAGTGTACGGAGTAGAAGTCCTGCCTAGACAGGAAAGCACAGACCTTAAGTTTAAGCTTCTTCCTGAGAGTAGGCTGGTTTATTTGTTTAGTTATTTATACTGCGTATGAAAGAATCATGCCATACTTTCATGGTTAACAGACTTAAACAGCTCTTAACCTTCAATCCAGTTTGAACACGAAGATAGAGTGAAAAACACAGAGGGTGACTATTAATTCTATCCACACACCCGCCCTCTGCTCCTTTTCTCTTCATCTCTACCTTCCTCGACTTGCCTCTCCTTGTCTTCTGCCAAACGTTTTTTTTTTTTTCCTCCTCTCCATTTCTGCTCTCCTATTCTCATCACTCATTCTGGTTCCATTGATCCTCCCATTTTCCATCGTCTCCTTCTTCTCTCACGCCCTCTCTGCCTTTCTCCCTTTCACATTAGCTTGGGCCAATATAAAACAGACCAATATGAGATTTCTTGGTTGATGGAGAGCCACAGCCACTCTATCACACTGTCTTTGTGAGTGCATTTTTGTGTGTGTGTGTGTCTGTGAGGTTCATGTGCTGCTTTGTGTGTGTATGTATTTGTTTGGAAGAGAACAAGAGTGTGTTTTTTTATTTTTTTTTTATAAGTGTGTGTGTGCGCGTCTATTTCTTTGTGTGTGTTTGTCACACTGCAGCCCTGCAGGCCAGTGGCTGTCAGTCTAATTCCATTTCTATGGGAGACAGAGATGCTGGAGATAACAGTGTTGTGTGAGCTACTGTACTGCCCGGGCTCGTGTTTCAGTGGAGCTTCAATTAAAGTGAACTGGCTCCTGGGAGAGGAGTGGTGGCCATCCGCCACGCTGCAGACACACACTCTATTCCCTGTGACTGATCGAATAGTTCCACGCTATACAACACCGCTTGACAGCACACAGCCTGATGGAAAATAGTGAAGGAGGCAGGCAGGCTCCACACACACACACACACACACACACAGGCCTGCAAATAGATGCATATACACAAATACCGACTCACTTGCACACATTTCTGAATCCACTCTGATTGCAGTTGTGTTTTGGAAGAGCATCTGAATGATTACTGGGACTCTACCTATATACTGTATGCTCCTTCTGAAAATTACACTTTGAAGAAAATGGCTACCCCACGACATGCATGACTGCACCTTCGGAGCAGAAATTGCTAAACTTTGTCATTGTTCGCTCGACAGCACCCATATTGTTGCCACCTCAAGTTGAATGTGTGCATATATTTTTATGGTTATTAATCATAGTGGCATCTCATTTTTACTGGCTTACTCCGCAGAGAGCGTACAGAATGTCACTGTCGTGCGACATCAGCTCACCACCTCTTGGGGAATAAATGTGCTTAGGCTGAGAGCTCGTATGACTCTTGCATGGCAGCAGCACTGAGTCAGTTTCTCTCCTGAGGTCAGAAACTAAATCTAAATGTTTACAGCTGAAAATGAAGACCTAAGTGGAATAATTCTCACTGGGTTTCAGGTCTGACCCCAGTTTAGAGGGTTATCTTCAAAGGGGAGGTGATCAGCTCATAGTGACGCAAGAGGGATATTACCCAGCTGCCCTCAGCTCGATGGAGCTGTATAGCATCTTTAAGCTATTTGTTTTAATTTTCCGGCTGGCAACTTTTGCTGTTTTGGTGCAGTCTCACCACTCAAAGCAGCGTCTCTTTCGGCAACAGCCGGCAACTGTTGTGAAAGGAACTCCACCGCACACTATCCACGCAGCACCACACAAAAGTTGGACAAAGCTGGTGAACATAGTTAAGCATTTGGCAGCTATATAGACAGATATTTCCCCCCCCAGGAATTGGTGGAGATCGAAAACAGAGCTGAAAGAAGAGTGAATAATGGAATTGCATTCATCAGGTGCCCAGAAATTCGACTCCAAAGGAATTCTAATGTAGCTCAAAAATACTTCAGTACTTTATGGAGCATGTATGATGAGAAATGAACAGAGAAGACACAATTATATAAAAAATAAAAAAAAAGGATCACAAAACAGTCTCAACTTTACTGTTGAGGTGAGATTGTATTCCCAACTGATATTTTCAAGGTCAAGAATGAACTATGTACAAGGCACTTTAATCACTTCATATGCATATATTAAACTGCATTATGCACATGGGTAACTATCACACAGTTGGACTACAGTTGTAAGTAAAACAGATGTGTTTACAGTTCAGGAGCAAATACGCTATACGAGTTTTCAGTGCTGAGAGAGCTGAAAACTGAGACAAAAACTCAAAACACTGTTCAATCATGTGCAGTTTAAGGGCCTCATTCTTGGCAACTAAGCAGAAATCATTTTACATTCTTGATATCTTTGGCCGTGTTTTCTGCAGTGACTTTCAGCTGATGTACAGCTGAACATACAATAATCTGCAGTTTGTCTGGTCTAGTTTTCCACACTGCTGCACAGACAAGAAGTTGCTTACTTGCTTTTCCCTCCGTTCTCTCTTTGCTGATGTGACGTGTAAAGCAAACCAAACCCCATAGCTTCTTCCTTGGCATACAGCGACCGAGTATTCCCTCACTTCACTTGTTTACACATGATAACGTGCAGTAAGTAAACCCCAAGAAGGGCTCCATCAGTATCACATGAAAAGAGGGAATTTACTCAGTGGAGTCAGCGCTTCTTAATCTTGACATGTGACGAACGACACTAATTTCCTCTTCTCTTTTCTCATGCGAGTGCAGCGCAGTTTTGATGATGTAAACACCTTAGTTTATCGCGGCTGCTTCCAAATTGTCTGAAGTGGCTGCCTCTGTAATTGCGGGTTGGAGCCGAGTGCATGTTACTGTGTGTGTGTGTGTGTGTGTGTGTGTGTGTCAAAGGCTGTTTGTCTGCACAAAATAAGCCCACACAAATGTGGGTACATGCTGCTGTAGTGCAGTGAGAAGTGTGGTGTAAATGAGCCTTAAACAGTCACCAAGGCTTGTGACTCTATCACATCTAGACCTTGATTAAGATCTTTAGGCTGTGACAGTAATTACCTGCCAGCTACCCATCTTAAACACACTGCAGACCCCAGGGAAGATGAGGGGGGGGGGGACAATAGGCAACAGGAAGAAGGGGGAAACAGAATAAGATGACATAGCAGCCAGTGTGTGGGTAAAAACAAGAGCTGGGGGAAGAAAATTGAAAAAAGCTGAGTGTTTAGTGAAAGGAAAGTGCAAACAGAATTTGATGAAGGTTAAGAGGGGACAGAGGGAAAGGACTGAGAGAGGAGATGGCAACTGTTGACATTGAACAGGGAGTTGTAAGCCAAACCTGCAGACTGCTCTGACAAGTTCATTTCTCCATTTTAGGAGTTACAACACTTTTATCTCCTGCAGCAGTGACACTTGTTTCATCTGTGGCAGGGAAAAGTGCCTCAAAATGCCTCAAAAGGAAATAGAATGTATACAAAACTTTACTGGGGATGTTCTCCTGCAAATACAAATCATTGCTCTTCTATTCTGTTTTATCCTCCTGCAAGTACCCACTATGCACGCTGAACTAGCCAAAGCCGGGTCAACACACATACTTGAATGCAAGACTCTAAAGATAAAATGTCTAGCAAACGCAGTTTTGAATGATTAAAGGACATATTTGAATGCAGATTTTGACATCGATTGCTATGGCAACAAATGAAGTTTCAAAGCATCTGAGCGTTTGGGTCGGCCCTAAATGTGAGCTGTATTCATTTTGAATATCAGCTGCTCTTGACAGACTTTAAAATGGTAAAAATGAGTAACTTTGTGTTGGAAGAATGCCACTGAGTAAGCTGTGCAAAGCCCATATATGTACTGTAGTATTCAACCAGGCATCAGTGTTAATGCCTGGCTGCTGCACTAACAAATGTCAGCCCATCTCTGCCAAGGATTAACAATGGATCTCCACATCTCCTCTCTCCTCCTCTCTTCTGTCTGCATCCCCTCTTCCTTTGTTCCTCTTTTGTCAGGCATTGTAACTCCTGTCTTTTCACCTCCTACAAATCGAGGCCTACGTTCAGCCATCAATCACACGAGTGCAGTCTTTAACAGAACAAGGAGATAAAGAGGCGAGGGCTGTAATTCTTATTTGTCCATCAACTCCCAGTTCCCAAAATCACAGTTATTTTGCCTGGTGAAGGCCTTGTGCTGTGTTGGATCGTTGTGTTATTTGGTGTGATTTCTGAAGCCGTTCTGGTTATTTGGTTGTCAGAGTGCGGCGCGCGGTGGTTTGCGCGCTACCGTCTTGCCTCGCGACCACTGATCCATGAAGACAAACTCATTTTCTCCACCGCCGGTAATGAAGAATGAAATCTGTTTGGTTAACGGTGGAGGGTTTAGCACGCAATTGTCTTTACTTCTGTCTGCTACTAGAGCAGGTCAAGAAGCTTTTGCTGAAGTGCCTTGTGCCCTCATATTGAGAGAAATGATTCATTTAAAGACGCACTCAAGCATATGCTTTTAGCTTGCTGTCTGTCATGAATCCCAGACACAAACTCATGTTTTCAAGTGCTTGTTGACATAAACATTTAAACTCGCTCACACATGGGAATGGCGAGCTACACGAACGTATATTCACAGGGCCCCTACTGTGCAAAATGCTACCTGGTATTTACCAATGCAAATGACAAGGTGTAATTAAATACCACCGCAGCATTAGCGCACCTTATAACATTCAAATTAGATTTGCTTGTTTATGCTTTTTGAATTAAATCATAATTCCTCAACCCACAAATTAAAATTCTCAAGGTAACTCTGTTTCCCGTTTCACTTTAGTGGAATTTTTAGAGGCAGTACATTAATCTGTGATATGTTTATTAAGATATTTGGAACACCTTTGTAACTACGTACGCACTAATCAATATATTTACATTAGCAGTGGGTCAAATAATGGCTTAATTCGCAGTGACAAACTTAGGGAATGACAAATGACACTGCGCATTGTTTTGGTCTCAAGGCGTTTGGTTCAGACTCAGCACTTTTATTAGCCCTGCTTCCAGCAGCATAAGTCAGCTGTTTTTAGTTAGTGAACTGTATGCTACCTGCTCAGCACCAGGGAGCAAAGCAGGCAACTAGCTGGTCAACATAGGGAAGCATTTAGTAACTTAAGAGCCAGATTTAGAGCCAGAATTGGTGGAGACCAAAACAGAGCTAAAAAAGAGACTAGATATCGGCATTGCAATACTGTTGTGATGCGTCAGTGCTGTCTTAACAGCATGTTTTGATCCCCCAAAGTGGCCAAGAAAGTGACCGCTTTAACGTGCATATGAATAAAGTAGAACAAGTAGTTCTTCTGTGTCCTATTTCATTTCCATCTCTTCGCACTATTATGCTCCTGGCCACTGTAATTTAGTAATCTTCCTCCTCAGGTTAGCAATTAAGCGTCCCCGGGTTTTCTAAAATCACCTCATTCCTTGTAGAGAGAGCCATTATCACACAGTAGGTGCTTGAGAAAAAATGGATTTGTATTTCTGTCGGTACTTCAGTCAGCTTTCCTCAGACTCGCCCTTACACTTGGAGAAGCAGAAAAGCCATGGTTGTTAACAGGAAGATATATATTAGCCCTTCATTAGAGTACTGGCTCATAACCTGTGTACTTGAACTTCATCTGATCCATTTGATGTAGCATACTCTCCTGCCAACCTGGGTCAAATAGCACAGTAAATAATAAATTATCTGGTATTTATTTTAACATACAGAAAGTGCTCGATTGGTGGGGTTTTACTGCTGCAGGACATGGAAATATGCACTAAAAAGATGCTTCTTCTTTGGTGTTCTGTTTGTTGTTTAATTCTACTCTAACCATCTGGTACACATATTAGATAAACTAATTTTAATACTTTGTTCCATCCATACTGTCTTTCACATTCCCATCCTCACCGCATCTCTTGGTCCTTCCTTTGTTCCTTACTTCCATCTGTAGCACTCTTTAGCACTATTTACTATTTATTTGTCCTGATGTTGTTTTTGTCTTCAAAGCAGCCTCCTTTTTTTTTTCCTCCTTCTACTTTTCCTTGGCCCAACAGTAGTGCATTATTTTTGCCCATAGCAGATGTTCTCCTGAATGGCTAGAGGGGCTTATACTCGACATTTTACTACAAGGAACACAGTTTGGGCTAATGTTGCTCATCTTGCCTTCTAATTCAGTGAAATAAGGAAAGGTGGATTATTGATATCTCAGAAATCAGCTGCTAAGATGCACTCCATTATATTTCATTGTTTGCACAAGAGGCTTTCTGCACCATCTGATGCTTCTTGGGGTGTTAAAGGGGTCAGTCCTAATCCCTCAGTACTTCCTGTGGCACTCAGTTCCTCCCTCCCAATTGGCTGGGATGGATGTAGGAGGCAACAGTGCCATCCAGTAACATGGCAGATGTCTCTCACTGTGTGATTAGTCAGTGTCAAGTAGGCGGTGAAAACAGGTGACACGTTTATTTGCAGGGCGTGCGCGAAGAAGGCTTTGACGATTAGTCATCATTTGTGCAAATGTTCCCTCTCTTCACTTTCACTTCCCGAAGAGAACAGTCTTGGTTTAAAATAAAAAAATTGGTGCCACACATTGCTTTCAAGTACTTTTGCAAAAGTGGTGAGTTTTCTTCTACAGCGGAAGACCGTGCCACACAACTTGACTGCAGTTATCTACATAAAAAGCCTACCTGTTGCATGGAGGACAGATGGGTATGATAGCTATTTCATTCCATGTCTGGCTCTTCATTGCAAAAGCAGCAGAAATAATGCTGGAACACTTCATTCTGGTCGGTGTGTAGTGTACTTGTGTAACATTTATTACTCTCTATAATAATCTTTTCTACTACAGTCCTGCTTTCCTCTTTAGAAGACAACTTCTGCACCTTTCAACTAACCCCTTTTAAAAGGGAACCTGTCGTTTCATAGATTGAATGTATTTAGGTTTTTTTTAGGACCACAACACTCATTTACTAAACTGCTCCTTTATTCACTGTGCCAGCTTTTTGAATGTGAAGACAGCTTTTTTCTGTATTATTTATCATATCATAGTAAAGTGAATAACTTTTGGTTTCGGCCTTGGTCAGACAAAGCAGACATTTGAAGACGTCACATTATGCTCTGAGAAGTTGCGATTATTATTCATTTTTAAAAAATCTTTTCTGACATGTTATAGACAATCAAAAAAACAAAGAACACAGAGGCACACTTTTATACAGCGCTAGGGAAGGAGTCATGCTGAGGAGACGTTTATCGAGCCACCCTTTCAGCCCCACCAAAAAAAAATACTGAACACAGAATTGATGAAAAATTGTTTACCGGTCTCTACAATTCAAAAGCTACATAGTTCAGTCATGTTTTCAGCAGTCATTTTCTAACGTGTCTAAATCCTGAATTTGCTTTACACAGACTTTAACACATCTGCCACTGAAATTTGAGGGAAGAGGCATGATGAGGCGGAGAGATTCAGGAAGAACTGTGCTCTGATATATTAAAAAAAAAAAAAAGAAAATTGCTTGATTATAAGTGGCACTCCAAATATTGAGGATCTTTAAGTATCAGCCAATCCAAACAGATCACTTCTCAAGTGTGTCAGATACGTTTTCTGCACTTCTTTCAGCTAGCGTCTTTCACTGACTGTGTGCCTAATGCATCTGGAAAACAATGCTGATGCTTGCCAGCAGTGAGGCAGACACACTATCTGCTTCACATTAACCTCCCTCTGTGTTCCCAATGTCTGTTGACCCAGACGCATTAGAAACCTACAGGTAGGCAGGGGGCTGTGTGTGTGTTATCGAGAGACAAGCGTACCTTCCAGACACACACCAAAGAGCACCGCTACCCTCTCGCACTGTAGGTACAATATTGTCACACGTGGTGTAATATGCGGATAATTTGAACACACATGTACACACACACCCACACACACACACAAAGCTCTAACTACCGTGCTCTGACTGGAGGGCATACTGGGAAATGGCACCCTATTGCAGCAGCAGATACGGCAGTATTGATGCCTAATGAATGTATGTAGGAGAATCCCCCCAGGTAATACTTGACTACACAGTCTCTCCCCAGATCTACAGCACATATGATGGTTAATATTCATCAAATGGCTCCCCCAGTGTCTGTAGATGCCCTCTCCGGGTCCACTGGGACCTACACACCCATATACCAACATTATATCCATTCACACACAGCCATCTTGATGCGATGAATACTCGACTGTGCGCTGTGCTAAGGTTAAGGTGTCTAGCTCAAGGGCGATGCAGTGTAGAGATGGCAGGTACGGCCCTGCTGGGACTCCAGGAGCGATCGTCATGTATTCAGACCTCCAGCTGGTAAATACACGTTTAATGGTACAGAGTCAGCAGGGGCACGTGGCGCGCACAGAATACATGATCTACGCCAGGTGATTTAGTTTGAAGCAGCGAAGAGGTGAGAGACTGCTAGGTAGATTTTCAGTGTCAGCTCAAGACTGTGCATAGCTTTACATTATATGAACGCTAATCTTAAATTCTAGAGAAGTCCATTCTTAGCAGTAGCAGTTTTTTGGCAGATATTACAGAAAAAGAAGATTAAAAAATAGAAAATTGGCTAAAGGTGTATTTTCACTTTTCATTTAGCACAAGGTATTTTAATTAAAAGCACAATCATTCTACTAATATAGTAATATTTTTCCTGATATCAACATAAACAGTGTGGCAAAAACCTCATGTTCAGTGCAATTGGCTGTGTTCCATTGTGATGGATTTCACAAAAATTGGCTTTACATAAAACCAATAACTTATTTTGTAGCTTTTTGATTACAATTTTCCTTTAAAAATCAGTTTTGAAGAGAATTGCATAACAATAAATAAATGATTCTGCTGAAACAATTGATATTGAATTTGAATTGAATTTTTGGCTGCTTAGGGGCAGTTCAACAATTTAAAAAGACAATACTGAGTGAATATGTTGGCAAACAGCTGGCTCTTTACACATCCAGCAGACTAAACTACATCAGATTTACATTAACCACGAAACCAGAAATGTTGTTTGTCCTTTTAGCTCTATTTTGGTGTCCACCCACTCCAGAGAAAAATATCAGATATGCTCCACTACATTTATCAGCTAGTGGCTAACTTTGTGTGTCTACCATTCACTGCAGGGCAGGTAGTGCATGTACTTTGGGGTTTTGAAACTTTTTCACTTTCAGATATGAAATGACACTGATGAGCAGAGTGAGACAGAATCATAACAGTGAAAGTGAACTGGAGGGTGCTAAAATGCACCATCAAGCTGAGGGGAACTGCTGAGTCAGAAGATAATTCTCTGTGGGTTTGTCACTACAAACAGCCCCTTTCACTTTACACGTAGTCATTTTTCATTTATATAAAAATATTGATTAGTGTAGCTTTGAGGGCAAAAGCGGTTTTGTAGAATCAGCATTCTGTGCTGACATTCAACAATCATACACAGGGAAGTCTACAAGAGAGCACGGATACTCATTTCCGCACCGACAATAGACACGATGTCTTGTGGCACTTCAGCCACAAGACATCGTGTCTATTGACTAGGGAAATAATGCTCCTCTTTTTTTGCTCGGAGATACTCCCTCTATTGCAGTTACTATGCTGTTGCTATCATTATCTGTATTGCACTCTCCTCCCACACAAATTGAATGCAACAAGTTCACTCCTGTTCTCTGGGGGCTGTTCAAATGCATTGTGGGAAATTTATGGAAAAGCCAAAGCAGTGTTAGATAAGTCGGTTTGAGTGAGAGTGGGCACGCCAAAATGTTCTTCGCACTAAACAGCCCAAGGAAAACAACAAATGTATCCAAAGTAAGAACTTTCCGTAAACCCCAGATAATTTAGATTTTTTGTTTATCTGTTACAAATTAGCAAATGTACCATCATCTTGAGAAAAAAAAACAATATCTTTGTGCACCTTTAGCATATTTGAAATATTTGCCTTAGAGAACATGTCAGGACTGTCTGCTTGATGACTTCTTGCTTTATGAGATATGTGTGAGATGCCAGTAAATAATGCTGAAGCAGCAGCAGACAGTGTGAGCAATGTGAATATCTAATATGAGTGGGGTTCAGCAGCTTTAGTTACGTCTTCAGGAGCTCAAAATATCAATTTAGCTCATTTGTGTAATTATCAGCACACATCTGTGCATTATTCCCTCTTCATTTAAGACATGTCTCGTAAACATGCATAGTAATGGCAGTTTGTGTGAAAGTGTGCCTACGTTTTTCTGATTCTTAGAGAAGAAAAACAAAAAAAATTCAATCACTCTCAAAGCTGGGGATCCTTCCCTCAACACCCACACGCTCAGAAATGTGCCTGAACCCATGCATATACTGTATGCATACACAGGAGCACCTCCATACTCAACAGCACACCCACAAACACTCTAACAAGCTTGCACGCACTGGCGGAACCAATTGTTTTTAGAATTGACTTCTTATTTAATTACCAGACAAGCAAATTAGTTTAAACTTGAAATCCCAGAGCCACTCAAGGGGAATTAAAGTGTTTTCAAAAGTTTTCAATAGAGAGGAAAATGAAATTTTCTTTTCATGATGATTGGTTATGTCGCTGAGAGGAAGGATTTTCACTTCCATTCAGGTTTATTTACCGAGCCTACACAGTGTCATCCCAAAGAGAATTGTGAGCGCTTCATCATGTCCTGAATGCATCTCTTACACAGGTTAGCTTGAGAAGGAAAATATATATTTTCAGTTCTGCACCTTTGGCAGCTACAACCAAATGCTGAAAGCTTCTTTAAGTTACCACTGAAAGAGGATAATGATGCCATCAGTGGCAATGGTGCCCTCAGGGACAGAGCGGATGCATGAGTCAGATTAAATGGAAATTGAGGGAAAACACAAAGAAAATGTCTTCGGTTTTCCTTTTCAGCAGTTTGCTTATGATAATTCAACACAAGTCATTTTATTGTTTTATAAAAGTGGCATAGTGCTTGTGACTGTAAAGGTTTGCAATAATATTAAATAAAGACAGTTAAACTAAAAAATACATTTTAAAGTTACAGTAAGTGATTTTTCCAGGCACTTTGTTTTGCCTTGAAAAATAAGTCTAGGCTGAATTATTTTTGCTGCACAGCATTTTATCCCGTGTCCCACATATTGAGATGATGTTTTACATTTTGATTGGCTCTCAAGTTTTCAAAAGCAGGACAGACACTTTTCTAAAACTTGGCTTTTATCCAATGACTGTGAAGAAAGCAGGAAAGTTAATGCCTAAAGCATTTCCACCCCCCTGTAAATAGGAAAAACAGTACAAGATCTAGATCAACCAATGCAACAACTGAAACTGACATTGTTATCAAGCGCTTTTAGTAAACATAATGCACTTTGCCGTGTCTTTTCTAAACATTTATCATGTCATCATTATTAATCATCATTATTGTATGTTAACTACATGCTCATTCGTTTTAAATGAGACACTCAGTTGTCCACCAAAAGTCATCTTCACTTTTCAAAACCAACAACACAAGAACACAGAAGAGTGACGAATGGATTAAACTGCATATTTGGCTCTAACATGAGCTGTAAATGTTAGCATTTGTAGCTAACTAGCTTACTAACAGTTCTATCATTTCAAGGCCAAGAAACATGTTATAACCAACTCGTGCAAAAGTAGCTTAATTAGCTAGCTACAGCTAAAAACCAATATGTGGTTGCAAAGAAATGAGAAGCCTGTCATATTGTAAGCTGCATCATATGTGCTGTGCAAGAATGAGAGCTTAGCAGTAATAACAAATGGAGAGACAGGCCAGTCAATCTCAGATCCACATGAGTGTATATTATTTAAAACATTGAAATCATGTGTAATTTTTTAGGTCTAACAAGTCATGTAGTAGCTCCTGAAAGCATCTCCCCTGTTTCTCTGCCTCCAACTTGATAAGGAATGACTTCAGAGTTCAGACAGACGGCAACATGCAGTGCCGCCTTCTCACTACAGACCTGCTCACAGTTAGCAGAGGAGCAGAAACCTTATCGAGAGAAGATCCCATTATCACACTCACAAAGGGAAAATAAGAGTTGTCAGTGTTTGAGAGCCATGGCGCCATATGAGGTCATCATCGTTCGCCAACAGTGAGACAGGGAGACGGACAGACAGACGCTGAGTGGAATACATTGCGATCCCTTCCTTAGTGTGAGCCCCTCTTCCCTGCTCCCACCATCTACATCACTGCTGTCCTCCCTGCTGTCGAGTCATCACATTTCTGCGGAAAATGAGATTCGCTGTGCCACAAAGACTGATGATCCCCTTTAACCTCAGCTACTGAAGCACTCGGTTCCAAAATAGCAACCAAGCCATTTTGTCTCTGCTGTTTCTTTTTTTTTTTTTTTGGAAGGCCTATCATATCTTATGTGTAAGTGCTGTTGACTTTGAACATGCCCTGTTCGAGTCTTGATAGGCCACCGTATCAGCTGAGCGGCTTTAGGAGGGCCGTTTCCTTCAAGTATGCTCAAAATACACTCAACAAGCATATCCCAAGGGCAAATTGCATGGCAGTGTGGTAATAGACTTGCTTTTTTCACTTGAGCGGGATATCATTGGCTTAGGAGCTTGAATTATGATCCTAGAATGAGGAGTGTTGTGGTAATGCTAATTTCACTCATGTCTGATGGGTTTGGTTACACTGCATAGAGATTTTCCCAGTAACTACACATCTAAATGCGATAACGATTGGAATGGTTGGAATGAGTGGGTTAAACTTATATGGTGATATTGACAAACTAGGGGCCAAATGTATGAAACCATGCATGCGTCATTACCCACACGTAAACAGGTAGTGTGCACCCCAAACGCATGCTTCAGGCCATTTCTACAGCGAGCTGCATGCTATATAGTGCAGTGGAGATAAAATGTGAAAGATTGAATCTAATGATAAAATATTATTATGTGCAGGTTATTAGCTAATGTAACTAATTGGATATGATTTTTTCGCAGCCCACACAGAAATCTATAACATGCCAATCAAACTTTAATCACGCCTGTTGCTTAAGTCTGTTTTCGTACTATAAAATATTCTGACAGTCGATGATGATGATGATGATGATGACTTGGTTTATAGTTACATAATAAATTCATGATATTACAGGAGCGGAATGGCCACAGTGATGCTCCGGTGTTTGAGGACGGCAGAGAATCTGTAAAATTGTACTTTTCTTTTGATTGACAAGACAAGACTGGTCGAGCGGCCAATTTGCTTATTGATAAGGCAAACAGATGACTGCTGTCGTGCCCATATCCACGGCTAACTGTGGGAATGAGTCACAAAGGAAAAGTGATCTTTGCGTACAGGTGTGTAGGAGAATAAGTGATGAGTCCAAGTAAAGAATCAGCTCCCACACACCATCAGCACTTCCTAAACTTATTGTTTAATGGTTTATTCAAGCGACTTTCATCATGCATTTTATACGTATGCTTATATGACAAATTAAATTCCTGATGACTGTTACTTGTCTGAAATGTAGATACCTGTGCGGGTGGAAACCAAACTCTGCACTGTACCTGATTTTTAGCTTTGATTGTGAACCTGCATAGTTTTGTTCATGTGGTTGCAGATAAGGGTGACTCTAATAAGCACGTTAAAACGTCTTGCTTGTCTTTTTTGTCGTTTGAGGCCCGTGCAGACGTAAACTCCAACATCCTCATGGATCCAAGAGAATATCAACACAATTACAACAGGATATTTTAGGAATAAGTGTTGTTTTATGGACTATCAAACTCTGAGTCAAAGGATATCGGTGAGTTCATGCAACCAACTTAGCAGCACAGATAACATTATGACAGGAATATAACAAGGAGCCAGGTCTGTGCAGGTGAACATAGCCACTCGTGTACTTGTGACTTTTTTTTGTGAGGAGGCGAGTTTCTTAGGGAGTGGGAGATTAAGAGAAAGAGATGGTAAGAGGAAGAGAATATCACAGCTAAAATATAGGGAAAGAACGAGAGAGAGAGAAAGAATGTCATAGAGATTCAGACCGAAAAAAAAAAAACTATTCTCTTGGAACACAATGCTGTATGGCGTGCTGCAGCTAAATAAATTATCACGGGGGCTATTTTTAAGCTGAAGTGTAAATGCAGTAATCCTTGGTGCAGGAGCTGCGAAGAGCCAACACACAGCAGCCACATCAGGGAATACAGCTCTGCCTTTATCTTCCCCTCCCGCCCGCCTCACTCTCTCTTCCCTCGCTCTCTTTCTCTCTCTCTCTCTCTCTCTCACACACACATACACACATCCTCCACTCCCTGCATCCCCACCCCGTCCCCGCACCTCTGTCTTTCTGCGCTTTATCCGTTTCCCGTTCCCTCTTCATTTTTCTCTTTCTTTTCTCCCCTGCCTTTCATATGGTAAAAGCCTCCTTTCTGTGTCGAAGTATTTTGCTTATCACTGAACCCTCTATGGGGACTCCACTGAGTTCTATTGTAATAAACAATAACAGACCTTTGAACAAGACAGGGAGGGGAAACATGTAAGTGGCACGCAAGGAAGCAGCAGTCAGAGGATATTAGGCCACAGTTGGTCATTCTTAGCGGATGTATAATGTTAAGGCCTTCTTTTTTTTTTTATTTCGCCCCTGTGGGAGAGTGTTGTCAGGCCCTCAAGGAAAGTAGTTCCTTGGCAGCATTGTGCTGTTTTGGTATGGGTGAGGAGACCCTCCTCTGCTGCTGTTTAATAGCGCATAATGGGATGTCGTTAATCACCAGCACAGACTGAGGTTTCACAAGGTTAATGACAGCGTAGCCAAGCTCTCGACTGTGTCCCATTCCTCAGGTATTTATCAGTGTCAGCAGGAACCTGAGAGCTGGGGGTAGTTCATAGTTCTCTAACTCACTGTGTCCACATGCCTTTACTTCTTCTCTTTCTCTCTCTGCCTGTGTCTCACTCAACCCTTCTCCCCTTTCTCACTCTTTTCTTCCATGGGTGTCTAATGTGTAACACACTCAAGAAAACTAACTAAACTAGATCTTGAAAGCGTAGCCGAGGGGAGTCAGTATCCGGATAAAATCTCCTTTCACGATATATGTAATGCTATGTTGTGATATCTAGGTCTGTGAATTATGATTCTATTTATCAGTATGTCTGCTGATTATAACTTTGAAAAATCAATTATCCATTTAGTGATAGAATTGTGAAAAAAGTGGCAAATCACATTGGTCACAATGGAGAAGCTGCAACAAGAGAGTTGTCATTTTTACATTAAAAATGACTTAAGAATAATAATATGTTGAATGTTGTCATGTAGTGTTCAGTTGTAATCGTGTGGCCAAGAAAGGAATCGAACAAACAACTGAACCATGAAGACCGTCTGCTGTCTCACTTAGTATATCATCATGTTGCCTAAAACTAGCATTGTCTTTTGCAAGTACAAACAATTATGGAGCGCATGGAAAACATTTGTTTTCTTGCCAAGAATTAGATGAAAAGATTGATGCCACTTTCACTTATGTGCAGTAAATATGAAGCTGTAGTGAGCAACTTGTTAGCTTAGCTTAGCATAAAGACTGGAAGCAGGGGAAATCATTTACCCCAGCTCTCTCTAAAAGTAGCAAACATGTCGATAAAGCCGGAGGCACACCAGTAATGGTAACATAGTAAAACTATAGTCATATGCTTTCCTGTTTAACACCATGAATCACGAAAAGGCATATCTGTACTAATTTATTTCCACTCGTACAGCCGTGCTTCCACCCATGAAGATGTGCAGTCAAATATAGATACATGCACATGCAAACATGTGCTGGAATAAATGAGGGTTTTACTGTTCCACTTTTTGCTCCTTTGCATTGCCATCTTTAAACCCTGAAGGCCATGACAGCTCTGTGTCAGAAGAGATATTCTGCATGATAGAGCAGCATGGTAAAGAAATGGTACTGAGCTCAGTTTGACAGTCCCCCACTGAGCATCTGAAAGAAGCTGAAGCTGTGTGTGCGTGTGTGTGTGTGTTTGTGTGTGTGTGTGCGCAAAATAGCAAGTATATGTGTTGGTGGTGGAGGCAGGTGGCACTGTAAAAGGCACAGTAATAAACAAATCTAACATGACACAAGTTAGAATACCAAAACACAAGTGCGTTGAGAACTACCATCCCTCCTCTGTGTCCTGCTCTGCATAAAATAGACTTATTTACTTAACCTCACTGGGTTACGCTGCTGATGAGCGCTGCTTTAAAGAGATAGATGGGGAGGGGGAGAGGGGAAAACTTCCCCTCAGTTGTTTATGTTGTTGAAATCAGGGCAGGAAAAGAAGCAGGCGTGCTTGCTTGGAGTCGCAGAATAAGATGACCTATTTTGAACACACGCTGGGAGACAAGGCTCTCTAAACCTTATCTGTGAACCACAGAGGCTCAGAACTCCACATATATAAATATATATTGGCATGTAAGCGTCTGTGTCTCTGAGTGTATCAGTGGCCCTTCTAAATTAATTATCCAAGCCTGTGGCAGATGTGATGTGTCTGCTGGACGCCTTTAAATTAGACAGACAGTAGACTTAACATAAATCAATATATAATTGAGGCATTCTCCTATTTGTGCAAAGAGTTTACCACGTTGGCCTTCTCCATTGTGGTCTGTTAGTGAGTGATCGCAGTCCAGGCCACAGCCATGATTATGGTTCTCTAAAGAGATTGTGAGTCACACAGAAAACTAATTATTGACAAGAGCACGTGGTGATTGGCATTGGATTTATGTTATTTTTTGCCTTTATTGCAGTTTTTAGTGTCGAGCCTCATGCTGAGCACTTCGACCACGGCTGTCTTTGTCTTCACATCCAATCCAGTATCTCCATGTTCGTAATGGATGACCCCACACTTCAACAATGCCAATTCTCAATCAATGCTAATTAACAGGAAGTTTGTGCCCTGTTACAGATCTGCAATCAGCGTTCGCCTCTTCATTTACTTCAACCATGGTCTTACCCAAGCAGCAGCCATAACCTGCCCTTAACAAAGGTTTCTAAGTGTTCCCTTGTGAAATCTTATACCTCTTCAGGCCTCGGAAAATCCTGCAGATGAAACAATCTGAGAAGGAAAAATCAATCTTTCTTTGAACTGCTAACAGCATGTCCACACTAAGGCCATAACCTGTGATAAGCTCTCACGTGTTTCATTTTAAAGGGTCACAAGCCAAAAAGTTTTGGAACCACCTCACTAGTGTTAGTGTTGGTTGAGTTACTTTTTGTTCTGAACATTTATTCTGTACATTTCTTACTTGCTGTTGGTGAATAATGGTGGTGGGGCTTGTTAGATTTTGCAGTCTGTGAAGTTTGTTGTCTGGCATCTAAAGCGTACAGACTCCTGAACAGCATTTCACTTTCTACTGTATTGAATGAAGGACTTGGCTGCCTCACAGCCAAGAATGATTGTTGTTCAGTCACATCCAGTTTGATAACTGTCCAAACGTAGGATGTCTTGACCCTTATTTACTTTCGGCAAAGGCCAGGATTTTGATTGTGACAGCAGAACACAACGTCCCATTCCTTCTAGTGTTCCTTTAATACAGTACACGAAGGTATTCATTCCGAATGAAAAGGCCAAAACCAATAATATAACAGTCCATCTCGCAATACTTTCCAGCCTCGCTACCTTTTCTGTAGTACTCCAACCTAAGCCAATTTTCTCTGAAGATGTAAATATTTAGGTTTTGTTGTTGTGGTTCTTAATGGCTCAATCACTTTCTAGTCATTTTAGCAAGGTACTCAAACAGGAGGAAGTAGTGCATTTTTTTGATTTTATGTTTAATTTTTTTTATTTTTAATAGTGCTTGTGAGTGTTTATGGATGGACTCAGAATTGTGTTCACACTCACTTCAAATTTGTCGCAATTTGTGGTCAGAGCCAAGCTAGCCTGTACTTTATATTTCGAGCTAAACAGCAAATGTGAGCATGGTTCAAAGATTAACTAAGATGGTGGACATGATAAACATTATACCTGCTTAACATCGGAATGGCAATATTGTCATTGTGAGCATGCTGGCATAAGTACAGCCTCAGTGAGCCAGTAGCAGGGCTGTAGACTCTCTTAAGGGTCATTCACACCAGTACAGATAATTAAAAAGATAACTAGAGAGAAGATAAGTAGACTAGGCTTGTGCTACACAGTAATGCTTACTGGTAATATGAGGTTTTTTCATGTCATTTGTTGACAACAAGAAAAATATAGTATATTTCTAGCCTTGGACCTTTAAAACACAACACTTAAGGTTTCAGCAGTCAACCTGTCAGGAACACACCACCAGGTAAAGCCTAAATCTAGCCTATAGAATAGATACTTCAATGCTGGATTTAAAGAATCAGTGCAAATCGTCTTTGTGCACATTTTTACCATGAGATATGGCGCACAGCAGAGAAGTGGCAGGTGCGCCTGCACGCTAGGTGTGCTGAGATTAAACAAGCAAGACAGGTCTGATTACAAACGCATGGGTGAGGGCGATGGATAGAGAGAGGGAGAGAAAGAGATATGAAGACAGGAGTGAAGCATGGCAGGAAGAGAGAGATTTTGATGATCCAGGCATTTTACTACCTGTCTCTGAAAAGCTGCTCATCTGTTAATACTGGCAAATCACATTCATCATTCGAGACTGAGCTACCGCAGGCTGCAGGAGCATTATTTGTGTGTGTGTGTGTGTGTGTGTGTCAGATGAGTGTGCAAGCATTCATGTGTGAACATATGGGTACGAGACCAAATCCGTGTGTGAATTACACTGCGGAACAGTGCATTAATAATAGATCAACTCTCCCTTTGTTTGGGACATAAACGTGATGAGTGGGCCTTGTAATTGGTTAGTTTAATAATTGGAGGCAAAACCGAGTGTTCTCTGCCTCTCATTCTCTATCTCACATACACACACACACACACACACCACATTCATGTCAGGGAGGCATTCACACGCTGTTCTGTTTAATTTAGGTTTGGCAGATTATAGTAATTATGTTAAAGAATAGATTTTCCAGAGTGAAATGCCCTTTGCTGCCCTTGAAGTCTAAACCAGTGCTGGCTGAAGGGTGATCATACTCCTTATTTTTTACACTACTACTTAACTGTTCAACCAGATTAGAAAATATGTTATCATAAAGGTAATGAAAGCATACCGGGTTTTAATTTTCTATAGGGTTTTATGGCAACCATAATCTCTGTTCATCCAAAAATGTTGATGCAACCACAAATATAAGAGCAAACTAGCCCTTATATTAAGATGCAGAGCATGTGCATTATTTATGTGTCTGTTTATATGTGTATGTGTGTGTGTGACCGAGAGAGAGAGAGAGAGAGAGAGAGAGAGACGGGATTTGTGTGTGGCAGCCAAGAGAAGCGTGGTGACGCCGACATAAATTGGTAATACACAGTATGTCATTGAACTGCACCTCAAGGCCTGCTCTCCATTCAGCACAACCTCAGAATAGTGTGTGTGTGCGTGTGTCTGTGCGTGTGTCTGTGCGTGCGTGTGTGTGTGTGTGTGTGTGTGTGTGTGTGTGTGTGTGTGTGTGTGTGTGTAAACTACCCAGGAAATTAAGATTCAGAACAGAGTTTTTTGTGTTTGTATGACGGTGTAAACGTAACCGCTCGCGTCTGCGTGCGCAAACTATCCCTGAAATGAAGATGTAGCCCAGGAGGTAGGTGTGCGTGTGTATGTGTGTGTATGAGTGAGCAAGATAACTGAGCTTTGAGTATTCTCACCATTGTCAGAAGACAGAGAGGGAGGGGGATTTGAGGAATCTTTCGAACAAGCTGACAGCTTGTCAAGGCCCTCCTACGACTGTAATGAATTTCAGCCCTTTGTGGTGTGTGGTCCCGCTGCACTGATAAGCCTTAGCACTAATACAGTTAACAAGGAGTGTGTGTGTGTGTGTGTGTGTGTGTGTGTGTGTGTGTGTGTGTGTGTGTGTGTGTGTGTGTGTGTGTGTGTGTGTGTGTGTGTGTGTGTGTGTGTGTGTGTGTGTGTGTGTGTGTGTGTGTGTGTGTGTGTGTGTGTGTGTGTGTGTGGGCTGACATGGTGTTTACATGCTTTTGAGCAGAAATAGCTTGATGCATTGCAATGTTTGCCAATAATGACGGCGACTGTGTGATTGAATTTGCATGGCTGTTAGTGTGTGTGTGTGTGTGTGTAGTCACAGTTATAGTCATGTAAGTACTGCGCTTAAGTACAGTTTCTAGAATGTACGGCTACATTTCAGAGGGAAAATTCAACTTTTCTCCACTACATGTATCTGACAGCTCATTTCAGCAAGTGTTCCAAAACAACATATGTTTACATCTAAGCGACAAAGTGCTCTGGTGACCGTTATGACTGGAGCAGAGGAGGACGTGAGGTGGCGGTATTACAGAATTAAAACGTCCACGTGGTTGGGTTGGGTTGGATGACGGACATGGATGGATATGCAGAGCACTTTTCTTTTCCAGTTTCCAGCTGACAGTCAATTTTTGTTTAACTACGACCACAGCTACATGGTTATTGTTGTAACCATGACGATGAAGCTCCCCTAACCTCAGCGTAGTCATTTTGACCCTAACCCGAAACCATAATGTTTACCGCAACCTTAATAAATCACTCATTGTAACCAAAACTACGATCTTTCACTAAAGCTGATCAAATTGTTTTTGTGCCTAAACTCAACCAAGTCTTAACCATAACTTTCATTCCATTCTCAAGCATGATTTGTAACAGGAAGGCGCAGAGAAATGCTGAGAGGGCTTCAGATCAGAAAATGCTTCTATGTTCAGTTGTACCGAGCCTGTTGAATTTGGAGGACTTGTTGAAATAAAACATAAAATACAATATATTGTTAAAGATGAAATATTGCTTCCTGTCTTTTTGGCTCGTGACCTCATACATAAAATCAATGTCCAGTCAGGGCCCCTTGTCACATTTCAAATGTATATGAATTTTTAGCAATTACACGAAAGCAGTTTCACTTTTAAACTTCCTACTCTTTGAGGCCGACAGAAGAAGTGCAGTTCTCCAATATTTCACAAAAAGCAAAGATAAGAGAACAGTCCAAAAAATGAATCCACGCTTGTGTAGCAGTATGTTGTTTTTTACTTCTTTCCTATTTCATGAATTGTCTCACAGCCCCTTCAAATTTATCTTGTGGCCCTTTTAAGTGGGCTTGACCTCAGATTGGCAAGCACTGGACTAAACTACTTTACATAAAGCAGTCCAAATTAGTTCCAACAGTAAAATACTGCTTAGATGTAACTATTATCAGTCTAACAATGTACATATATGACAATATATCCATCACAGAGGTTGTCTGAGTGAGTGAAAGAACAATTACTTCTAACCCATTTAGATGATAATACTTTTGTCCTGTCAACACAGGACTTTTACTTGCAATAGAGGGTTTTTTCATACCAGTATTGATACTTCAACATAAGAAAATACTGCTTCCACCAGTTGAAAAGTGTACCGGCAGACTTTTTGTTACTGCTCTTCTTTTACTATAGCCCCAAGTTTCATAATATTAATATGAATTCTCAGCTCCATGTTGGCTCTGTGCCCCGAGTTTCAGCTCCCACTGTTGAATAGAATAATACATGAAATCCCAAAACTGTTTTCTTGCACCGAACTCTGCATCCACACATACACACATGCTAACTTGAACACACACACACACAAGCTGTTGTCAGAGTTGGGGCTGGCATGTATCTTTGTGCCTTGTCATCACATGCTCCGACTGAGCTCTAAATGTCACTTGTCTCTCTCCGCTTCATCTGTCTGACTCATCCTCCTTGTCTTCACTCTGCATTTGAAATGCTTCTGTGCTTGTGTGTGTGTGTGTGTGTGTGTGTGTGTGTGTGTGTGTGTGTGTGTGTGTGTGTGTGTGTGTGTGTGTGTGTGTGTGTGTGTGTGTGTGTGTGTGTGTGCGCGCATACACACAACCCTGACATGTGTTGCTGTGTATGCGTTTGATGGACACACTGCTGCTCTCCACCTCCCTTTGTACGGCGCCTGCAAGCACAATGATGCTCACTGCATTGATTTTTTGTGCCATTTTATAATTATGTCTCCTCTTTTTATTCGTCACCCCTCTTTCTCTCTCTCTCTTTTATCCTGTCTCTCTTATCTCCCCCCTCTCTCTTCTCTTTTTCTAATTCCATCCCCCTGATCCATTTTTATGCCTCACTGTGCCCATGCTTGTTATCTCAGCCCTTTCTCTTTTTTTTCTGTTTGATCTCAACTTCTTAATTTCCTCTCTCATCTACGTCACTCCGCTCTGGTTCGTTTTGCAACCCCTCCCTGCTTTTCCCGCGATGGTCGTCATTGTTTCTCTGTTTGCCCCCTCTTTTTTTCATCTTATATTTCTCTTCCTTGCCCTTTCTGATTTTTCTCAACCTCCTCCTCTCTCCAGTGACAGCGCTTCTTCTTTCTGTGTTTCACACAAAAGCAACCCTCTTTCCTGTTTTTTTTTTTTCTGTCATTAACTTTTTCCGATGTTTTCTGTCTTCTGTTTCCTTTTTCTGCAGCCTCTTTGGAGTGCACTCCATCTTCACCATAGCCTGACAGAGCAGGAGTATCCGGTCATAAAAGGACACAGTCACCCACCGCCTTGCCAACATCCTCCCTACATGTGATCCCCAGATGTCTTCGCGTCACACCTTTGGTCTCCGTCCTCGTCTTCTCCAAAGACTGGTCTGGAAAAAACTCACGCCTTCTTCCCAGCCACTCCTGAGAAGCTCCCACAAGTTCTGACTTGCTGTTTCCTCGCAGTCCAAACAATCCCGCACAGTTCCTGTTCCTGGAATCTGACCAATACTTTCCATTACAGGCGTCCCATCTCCAGTCATTTCTGACCTTTGCAGCCAAACTCTTACCAGACCTCTCACGCTATAACTCCTACACTCCTCTCAGACATCTCTTTACTCCCATTCCCTCAAGAAACACACCAACAACCGAGCCCCTCCCTAAAGATCATCTACCCAGAATTCAGCACTTGCGTGGTTGAGTTTCCGAAAAGCATTTAAACACAAAGCTGATCTCTCCACCATTGCCTTGTGATTGGACAATACTTTAACGTGTGTGTGCTGATTTGCTTTTGAGGGAGCTTATCCCAGAACGACTCACCTACCCTTACAGTTAGAAGTGTCACCTATACTCCATTCAAATGCAGTTTCTTGGTCTGTTTGTGGCATGTTAGCTCAGTCATCGCAGCACTTTAATGTGTATTTTCTCCCATGATTATACTTGTGGTGCACTGCTGAGTCTGCTTCTGCCCTACTAAAGACTTTCAGCAGTGACAACGTAATGACTGTCCACCAGACCCACTGCTCTCCTCCCCTTATTCTTCCTCATCAGCTCCTCACAGGCTGCCACAAAGGAGGAAGACAACAATGCATGTGTTTTTGTGCTCTTTTTCATTCAGTACATAGACCCTGTAAGCAGTGTTCGACAACTCCTGGTGAATTATCCATTACCTGTCCTCACTTTTTGAACTCTCCATATTGTGGAACACTCTGTTAGGGTGCACAGTAAGCCTGAGAGAACTTCACTGTGACAACAAGGAACAGCTAGTATAGGGATGAACGCTGAACGTGGCATCACATTAGGCATGGTTAAGATGGCTCCCCGCAATGAGCGACGTCGTTGTGAAAAGCAATCCGAAGGAGCTGAAGCAGAACCTGGAAAAAAGGGATGAACTGCGAAAAGGAAATTCCCTCTGTGTCCCTAAAAGCACAGTGCCAGTAGGTAAACTGAAACAAAGGGAAAGGGAGTGGCTGAAAGGAGAAAAAAAAAAAAAAAGGAGCAGGTGAAAGCAAAGGGCTTCGTGAACCAGGAGACGCTTCGATTTGAAATTCTTTACCGCTAATGAGGAGAGAAAAAGAGGAAGAGACCTCACAGATAACAAAAGAAGAGCCTTTTTCATTTCCTCCCTCTGTATCGACTCTTTATTGCTTTGTCTGCTTTTCATCTCACTGCTTGAAACTATTTTTAGATGAGATATATTGAAAATAGTGTAGAAAGGAGATGTGCTGTGCGCAAAAGCTCATCATGGAAATGTTGTCTGTCAGTCTCTTAGGAAGATACACTGTATTCTATTTATCTCTGATGAGAAACTCAAATCTCTGTCAATGTGAACAATGGCCACCCACTGTTGATATTATAGGTATTTTAACAGCAGTTAAAAGCACACGTGTTTGTCAGGAAACAAAAGAGCTCTCACTTGCACCATCGTCATCTTCCTCACTATGTCCGTGAGTGTAAATACATTATAAAATCTTGTAGCCAGTATAATGACCTCTTAATATCAGCCGCTGATTTCAGTCTACTGGAGTGATAGTTATCAAAAGCTTATATCCACGCCAGTGTAGCATGAGCTGTTGTCATGGTAACAACATCTTTCCTTTCCTGGATGGGTGCTGTCAATCAGAGGAACATAAAATAGCTGCTGCGGTCGGAGCGGGGGGGGAAAAAGGGGGTCAGAGTCAGCCTCTGAGAGCCGCTGCGTTTTAATGGGATTCCATTTGTACATGGGTCCCTCTGTGTCCAGCCATTCATTATTTGGATAGCAGCTGAAGCCTTATGCAGCAAAGCCCTGTGAGCAGATTAAATAGTATTGATCATTTCTTTGGGACATACAGTCAGTCCTGCAGGATTACAAAAGCCTCAAGGAGTGTGTGTGTGTTTGCGTGTGCTGACAGTCGCATAGGAATAGAGTTGTTTGGGCTAAAACACAAGTGGCTATTTCACGGTCGGGTGGCGATGCCGTGTCCATGTCTGTCAAGGCCACGGGAGGAAGGGGAGGGCTGAAGCTTCTGTTAAGTTTGGAATTTCTCAGATTAGAAACTGTCAGCATGCGAACTGGTAGAAGTGGTTTGCAGTTAAAGGTTGGTGAATTTGAGATTTTGGGAAAGACACTTATTCTCATATCTGTATGCTAAATAAAGCTGCAGCCTGTTAGCTTTGCCTAGCATAAAGACTAGAGACAGGGAAACAGCTAGCCCTAAAGGCTAAAACTGCAAAAACTGAAGTGCAAAAATGACAAAGAAATGAGATATAACATGTTCATTAGTTTGCTTCAGAGGTGTTGGAAGGTGGAGATTACTACCTTACACATACATAGCCATGCCAGCTGTTTCCCTGCTCCCAGTATTTAGTTTAAGGTAAACTTAACAGCTGCCGACTGTCGCTTCATATCTACCAGACATGCGTGTGGTACTCATGCAAGAAAGCAAATAAGCCTATTTCTAAAATGTCAAACTATTTCTGGCTTTTCTAAGTTCCGCTCTGATATGGTCAGAGGCATTCAAATTTGCACAAAAGTGCTTGACAAAACCAAGGTCCATGCCCAGAATCTGATGGGAAAAGAACACAAGGCTGACTTCATGTGATCTTACAGTATATGAGCCACTTGCATTGAATTTCATCATTTCTTTGATTGTAGGCCTGTTAAGGGAAGTGCTATCTCTGTATTCTAACCCATTTGTAATTCTGCACTTGAGTGTGGCTGTAAAGGATTATTCAGAGTGTTTGTATCAAAAATGTATTCCTTTTCTCTCAAAGCGTCTTTGAAATGTTTCAAATTTCATGCAGACAGTCTAAACCTTGGGTCAAGACCTGAGTTTGCTTGCAGGCTCTTCCCTACATGTAGCAGTAGGTTTTAGTGATCTATATCCCATGCTGCAGCGTTGTAATAACCCTGGGTGTAGGCAGTAAAATATTGATTCTTTATTGTTACTCTCCAGAGTGTGTTACCGCTCCCTACTTGCAGAGGGGGGAGTGACGGAATAGATTTCCTCCAGGGGCACGAAGGAAACTTTCCACACTGTTTCTGGCTCTGATATCCAGGTATAACCAGCTCATGATCTGGCAACTGTGCCAAGGTGTCCGAGGACTTGCCTGAACTGGCTCAGCCCATAGTCTCCATGTACCTGTAAGAGGTTTGGCACACACTCAAAGATACTGATACGCACTGCACTGTTACACAAGAGAATGCCAGACTAAACCTCACACAACGTTATTGCACAAGAACTTTCAGACATGCTGGCACGAACGTAAAAACGCACGCAAACTCAGACTTTGTGTGTAAAATACACACACACAAGCACACAGTGACACTATGTACACACACATTTCTCAACAAATTTGCAGTAAACACACTCGCAACCGCTCACAGGTTTCACATTAGTTATGCATAAACAAATGTAGAAGCAAACCTAAGCGACACCTCAAACACAATCTTAAAGAGAAAAACAACAGACCTAAGTTTTATTTTCCGCAGTGTTGACAGCATGTTTTCGATTCTGTTCTGGGTGTTTTTGTAACCAAAAGGCATGCAGACCAAGTCTCTACTCCCAATCTATCTACATATAAGGTGCCTAATGATGGATATTAATGATGATATTGATATCATAATGAGTATATATAATAAACAGATTAATCCTCATGTATAATGCGTTCTCTGTTTATTCTGTGTGTGACTGGCCATATAGGATGTTACAATTCTTTTAAAATCCGCTCACACTGTGCAGGGCTGTGTGTGTGTGTGTGTGTGTGTGTGTGTGTGTGTGTGTACATCGACTCACCCGCAGCAGATGTAGACTGAGTTTGCAGTGCTTTACCTGACAGATGAGCTGGCTGGAGATGAGTGACATTGCAGTTTGGGCAGGTCTCATCTGGTTAGCACACAGCAGCCTGCATGAGGCCTCTGAACTCTGCAGGAGATGCTGTAGATCACGACTGCAAGTACTCACACATGTGCTCACATCTGTGCTTTCTCTGGCTTCTAATGCGCGCACACGTCCGCAGCGACCTGACAAAGGCACAGTGAGTAGAGGCATTTGCAAAGTCGTAATGCTATTGTTCATTTTCCACTTTCTCACAGACAGCAGCGGTAGCAAAAAGCAGCTGAATGCGCAGCCTCTTGTCAATAAGTCGTCTTCCCCCGGCCACAGACAATGCTCATCTCTGATTGGCTGTCAGGTGAGTTACCTGGCTTTCTTTACCTCAGCCATATTCTTCATTTTTGTAGATTAGGACACCTTGTTAAGTATGGCTATTACCTTACATGACATTATTATATTGAAATGCATTACACCTAAGTTAATTGTAGACGGGGACTTAAAGGGTTAAAGGCTTAAAGGATAGGTATGATTTTTTTTATTTTATCTTACTTTACTTAATACTTAAATATTCAGAAGCCATATGTATGGTGAAAGAGTTGCTGTCACTACACCATATATTACTATGACTATACCACACTGGTTGTGTCTTTTTTGCCTGCTACAAGGCAAAGATACCTTACAGCTAATTTAAGGAAATACTATAATTTTCCTTCATGCCAAGAGTTAGATGATTGATGTCTGAGACAGGTATCAGTGTTCTCCTCTAAGTCTAGGGCTAGAACGTGAGTAAGCATATTTTCCTCAGTTCCTTTGATAATTAATTTATCAATACTTTGGATATTAGTGATAAAACAAGAACCAGCCAAATAGGCAAGTTTTGCTACAGGCTGATACAAGTCAAACGGCTTTCTTACACCCGACAAACTAAAAGCTTTTGTTAAGGATAGTTTATTACTGCTCCATTAAGCCATTAACAAATGATTAATTAACGATTAATAGCAAGTTAAATAAAACGTATGACCTTTTATACAATATGTCTTAAATGTACTAAAAACTGTTAAATTTGGGGGAAAATCTGCTTGATCGCTTTTTAGGAGAATATACACAGTCAAAGGTTTTACATGAAGCCTTCGATGCCCTGGGCTGCATAAACGTTAAACAGGGTCTTTATTTTGAGAAACTAATTACACCAAGGTATCGCAATTAAACCCACAGTGAAATCGATCTTTGGGTGAATTGAAATTGATGCCTACAAATGCTCCACACGCTGTAGTACTTTTGCTACACGTGCTGCAGCGAAGAGGGTGGGGTGAGGGGGGGAGGACGAGGAGGAGGAGGAGGTGAATAACAGGCGTGAGGGATGAAGAGAAAGAGAGATATGACAGAAAATCGCTAGCACTCAGTCCCCTGCCTGCCTCTCCTGAGACCTGCAACACACACCCTCAGTACTCTGGGCTCTCACCGCCTGCCTGGATGAGATCTCCACGTTTTGTTTTTTTTTTGTCTGTGTGTGTCTGCGAAATTTCCCTCCACCGTTTTCTCACTTTGCCCTGTCCCTTTTTTCTCTCTTTCACTTTTGCTACTCTAATTCTATCCATCACTCACTCTGCGCATGCCGGCATCTCTCAGAATGCATCTCAAAAACCTCATACATTATATTTCTCTGTCCTTCTCCGTGTCTCCCACTTTTCAGCCATGTCTATTTCTATAGCCTTTGCTTTCTTTGTCCCTGTGGTTACTCCCACATCTATTTCTCATATTTTTCTCCTCTTCTTCATTCATTGGCATTATCTCACTGCTTTTCTCTATGTAGCCTCCCTCGCTGTGTCTCTGCATCATCCTCAGCCTGGCTGTTGCGCATAACGCTCCACATTCCCTTCCTCCTCCGTCACACATTCATGTTGAACACAAACAGGCGGCAGTATGAATTAAACATCTTAGACAGTGCACATGCTGAGCCCCTCTGGAGTGCCAGGATGAGCACTGGTACTTAGATTGGGGGCTTTGGCCACACACCGTGTGCGTATGTGTGTGTGTGTGTGTGTGTGTGTGTGTGTGTACTTGACACTGTATCACACTGAGAAGTGAGGGTTATCACATCTGTTTTCCTTCATGTTTTATTGTCAGAGGGGAAAAGGAGCAAGGAGCCTTCTTTAAGCTTTACCACTTTGACAAAGAAAAGTTTCTCTTTGTCTTCTCTATTCTCACACTCCTTCTTATTCTCTCCTTGTCTCTCCCCGTGTCTTATCTCTCCCCTTCTCTTATCTTGTTTGATTTCTCAGTACGTGTCGTTTTCAACTCGTGGTTTGAGTCAAAATTGTTTCTTTGCTTCACCCCCCGCCCCCTCCACTTTTCCCCCGTATTTTATTCTCTCGCTTTCATTTTTCAACTTTTATTCACCGTTCTTCTTTTGTTTTTGATCTCTTTGGCTTTTTGTCCTTCTGCTGTCTTTCATCTACATCCCACCCCTCTCCTCTCCCTGCATCGCCCCTCTCTCTCTCTCTCTCTCTCTCTCTCTCTCTCTCTCCATCCTGCTCTCACTGATCCTGTCAAAATGACTGATATGAAAACCTTTCAAAACAATTGATGTTGCTTATTTTGGCAAGGATCAGCCAAAATCTCAGTGGGTTGTGTGCCTCAGTGTCTCTGTGTGTATCGTTATCTCTACATGTGTCAGTATCTGCAAGTGGAAACGTCAGTGTGCCCGTTATGTACATACCTTATCTTTACAAACTGTGCACACAGGTAAGTGGGCATCAGAAGAGTCTCTTCACCCGCTGAAGAGGTTAAGCCTCCTTATCAGCCTTCGCTGCATGTTGATTCAGTATAGATCAAGCTGACATCCATCCGGTCATGAACCCCCGGTCCCAGCTCTCTGCCGCCTAGTTACGCTCTCGTCTCCAGCAGCCACTTTTTTATGGAGTTTTGTCTTGCCAGCTTTGCCAGAGCCAGTGTCAGCACTGCAGAGGACAATGTGCACTTCTGCTGCACTGATTTGCTGTGGCAACCTTTCAAAGTTTAAGGGGTCTTTTTTAGGTCAAACAAGAAGGCTGCAAGATCTATTCAAGTGGACAAGCAGGGTGTACAAAGGGAAATAATGAGTCAGAAAATGGGAAGGTTCCATCTAAAACCCATTACAATCAGTTCAGCTTTCTCCAAACTTAATACACAATCAATATTTGTATAGAAACATGGGGTGGAATCATTAGGTGTAATGTGAAAGGATTCACTCATTATAAACCTACAGATAATTAACACCCTAGTTTTCCCTCAGCTATACAGAGCGCTTCAGTGTTTATCAGCTTTTTCAGCAGTTCTTATCAATCTTCTGGTTACTACCTGTCCAGCAACAATTAGTTACTGACTAGCT
The DNA here is from genome assembly GCF_042242105.1 of Pempheris klunzingeri. Lineage (NCBI taxonomy): Eukaryota > Metazoa > Chordata > Actinopteri > Acropomatiformes > Pempheridae > Pempheris > Pempheris klunzingeri. Next base: position 7,155,037 of record NC_092027.1, read on the forward strand.
GGTGTATATGGAGGAAATAGCAGATTTTTTTAAAGATTTTCTCAAAGGTCGGTGGAGACCAAAACAAGAGAAGTAAAAGTAAAGTGAATCCTTTTCTTCAGCAATAGCCATTCTCTTGCATTTGCATACTGTAATCCTCTCTCTACTACTTTTCATTTCACTGGTGGAATCCTCTTTTCCCTGATATGATTCTAAGTATGCGTGCATTGTTTCCTGTGAATTGTAAGACGTTACACAATTTGAATCCAATTTTCGGAAAGCAGAACTTCATACAGACGGCTGAGTACTGCTGGTGCGTGCATGCGTTTCATGTAATGTGGAAGACAACATCCAGCCTTTTAAAAACTTTATGAACTGTCTTATCCCACATTTTGTTTGGCTGCACTGACAACAGACTATGAGTGTATGACACCTCAGAATGGACAAAATTGCTCTTGTTCTGTAGCGTTTTTGACAGCCACTCAAGGTATGTTTGCTGCCCACAGTTTTCTGCACACTTGTCATGTTTATTGAAACATATGTGGAGTTAATGGCTCATTTATGGGTTTTAATAGACTACAATGGAGGTCAATGGAAAGGAGGAAACAGATATATAAAGCATTGGATACGCAGACAATAATTAGGATCAATACGTAGGATCAGTTCATAGTTGTTTTTGTCTTTTCATGTGATTTGTTGATTAATAGAAAAATATAGACAATCACAAGACTCATTCTTTAAGATCTAATAGCACAGAGCAGTTGGATTTCATTGCAATGGCAGATAGGAAACGGCTTAATAGGGATATGATGTGCAGTGTTGTTCTCCTTAGAGCAACCAATTACAGTAGATGTCACATTTTTGTAAAGCTTGATATCTATTTGTGTCCTTTCTGTGGTGCATAGCCAAGAGATGCGCTAACATGGCTTTTTCTTCATCTTAGCAGCTATTATTCCATCAGTAATTCGGTGCCCTTTTCTTACTGTCACTGTTGTGGCACCGGTGAAACTATCTCATGTAACCTCTCAGCCTTTGCGATTCAAATCTTTCTCCCTTCCTTCAACTGATTTATTCAAATAAGACATGGCTCCTCTTTCTATAGGGAAGTGTTTTCTGGTCAGCCTCCCATGGCTGCAGTGCTGTCACACAGTTGAGCAGGCGACGGCAGGGATGCTACCTGCCGGCAGACGCCTGCTGCCCAGCGACTTTTCCCAGCACCTCGCACAGCTGTGTGCTCCGCCGCTCAACATCAAGGGGAAGCCGGGGTTATTACCACTATGTTTATGTGTCAGGCTGAGTCAATTATACCTCTGACGGGATAAGGGGGGGGAGAGAGTGCATGTGGTAAACCTTTCTTCCCTGAGGCTGTGTGTGTGTGTGTGCATGTACGTAAGTGAATGTTTTTTGGGTTGTTTTTTTTTAAGCCTTTGCATGTGTCTGTGCAAATGTGCTGGATGCTCCACAAGTGGTGAGAAAAAAAATAAATCTCCATCCTCAGCTCCCCCCTACGTTCTGTGGTGATGGAACAGGCAGGAGCCCCTACTGGGGAGCCAGGACCTTGGGGCCTCCAGCCAGCAGGCGCCACTGAGGATGGAGGGGTGCTGTGAGCTCGCTCGTTAAACAGCCCTGTACCCGACCCTAATGATATCCGCCGGCACGTTTCCTCTCTGCAGCCCTCACTCCCCTGCCCTCTCTCACACTGTATCTCTCCCTCACCCCCATCTCTCCTGTCTTCACTTTCACTCTCCCTCCAGCCTTCCTCCCGCTCCTGCTCTCTCTCCTCTTTCATTCACCACCACCATCTGCCTCCCCACCCCCTCTGCTAGCCCCCCCCCCCCCCCCCCAACCCTATTTGGGTGAGGAAGTCGAACCCGTCTGATGGAGGGAAGAGAGACTCTGTCACACTTGCCTTCTAATGAGCAGTTGCTCTGCGTGCCACCAGCTCTGACAGAGCCAAAATGGCCGACACATTTCACACTGCTGGGCCTTGATCTGTCTGGTTTGTGAGTGACTGGCTTGATGGCTTCACTGTGGAATAATACCATGTGGAAAAAAAAAACGAAAAGAAAATCAAAAAAAGAACAAAAACACAGAACAGAAGAAATGATGTAACATGGTGCCTTTGGTGAGAAATCATCTATTCTTGTTTTCACTGTTGCACAGAGCTAGGAGAGTAAAACTTGCGATAGTACGGGTATCCTAAGGGGTGTAAAGCTCAGACCTGTTTGATGGCCTCCTTACTTTCATCTACTGTGTGTATAAGTCAATATTCATTTAGAGGCTTTTCATTCTCCATTCTCCCCACCTGGACAGGAGATATTTGATGTCAGGGTATTTCCACTGCCCTGGTTCATGATTTACATCGGTGTCCTTAACTGCTTTTTTACTGGAATTGTTATTGAGACAGGAGCAGTTTGTTTGTCACGGGTCATGTTTGTCTTACAGGTTGATGATCAATAGAAAGGGGGCATTTATGGTCAGCAACCTCAACCCAAACAAACCAGGTACGTGAGGAAAATCTTTAACCGAGTGTCTCAGACATTCGTCGTGTTTTAGTGCCCTCTGTTCTCTGCTGTACAACTGCAGTCTATTCTCAGAGAAAACTGGACCTTTTCACAATATTTTTATGTAAATTCATGACAGCTGCAGGTAATAGATGAGTGGTTAGAATAAACAGAAACACTCCTCCTACCTTGTTGTGCAACCATGTATGTGGGTTCTGGTTAACCACAGAGCTGCTGATAAAAAATCTCACAAGTCTTGGGCAATCAAATGCAAACAGTGCTGATTACCCATCGGGCATTTATTTCATGTTTTGATTTCTTTTCACCAGTTACCACTCTCTAATGTCGGGATTAAACTACACAACATGTATGTCTAGGAAATAAGATGGTCAGTCTGTCAAGTTCGGAGACTGTCTTGCCTTGAAATCCTGCTGTGACTTCACCATCAAATATAGTCGGACCCCAACCGATCATAGCAGGAGGGGCCTCTTTCTTTTTATGTTGACTGAACAGTATGCGATCTCCTGCTGATTGTTCAAAAATGTAGTCGAGAGATAGTGAGTCAATCATTTGTTCAAATGCTTAAAACAACCCATGCACATATTTTCCTGATGTGTGAACATGTTCTCTCTCAGAAGCAAAATGGTAATTAGTGTTACATTTTTAAGGTAGCAAATCCTCTCAGGCAGAAGACAGGAGCAGTCTCCTGCTGGGCGTGTGTGACTTTGACACAGGAGATCTCAGTATGTACTCCTACCAGCACTCAACATCGGTGTTTTTTAATCAGTTTCTCTATTTCCTTAACTTAGGTATAGTAGCTAAGTTAACCATGCTAGAAATGTGGCGATGTCAGTCTGATGACTGGTCAGCAGCTCCACCACTTTGGTCCAGACTGGATGCAGACTAAAGTGGTTTCTTAATTACTCGAAATTTGTTTAGTTTACGACCAATTACCAAGAAAACTAATGACGTTTAAATTGTAAACATCATGCCTGCTTAATTTCAGCATGTTCACAATTACTACAGTCATTTTGAGCATGTTAGCCATGCTAAAAGTCAATGGCCTGACGTTGTCCCTCTCATGGAGACATCAGATCAGAAAGCATTCATGAGTCACTGTGGAGGGCAATGACAGTTGGAGGTTTTAGTAATTGTTTTTTTTTTTTATATGTGCTGTGTTGTATGTAGAATAATGTTTGCATTAAATGTAATTTATTTCAATCGATCATTTCAATCAATGCGAAGATACATATTCATGTTTTTGCATTGTTATGCTGAAGTCAATAGATCCCAGCATGACGGTGGCAACAAGTGATTTGATGTTGAACTCAGGATATGACTCACTTCGGAGCTCGACTGGAGCAGAGCCTCGGGGACTGACTGTGTCTGTTTTGCAAGTCCACAGTGTGTGTGTGTGTGTGTGTGTGTGCCTTTGCTTGTCTCTCTGCATTTGTGTGTGCCTTTTACGCAGGCGTTTGAGTGAGGTAGGAATACCTGTTATTCCATCATTTGTGCTAACTTTAGATATACTTGTGAACGGGTATGTAAGAAGTGTGTGTGTGTGTGTGTGTGTGTGTGTGTGTGTGTGTGTGTGTGTGTGTGTGTGTGTGTGTGTGTGTGTGTGTGTGTGTGTGTGTGTGTGCGTCAGTAAAGTCCTGTGACCATTTCCAGTCATACACCAGCACAAACTGGCATCAGTTCCTCACAGTCAAAGCAGCAAAGGAGATGACATCCTGTCCACACCTCTGAGGATGAACTCACACCAAACAAACACAGCGAGACACATCGAGTTCTCTCCAGTATAATAACCTGGGATGACAAGTATTCTTCTGTTTCTTAGATCCAGCACTGTGGAGCATTTGCAGCTGATTGGCCTGGATGAGATTTGCATAATGCGTGGGCTGAAATACCGCCGAACAATAACTGTTTCAATATGAATGGGCAGTTTAAGATCTATGGCAACAAAACAGCGAATAAACAACAATTCAAGGAACAAAAGTTACACTCAGCTCTTATTTCTCAGCCATGTCAAAATCTCTTGATTGTCTCGTCGGCCTACATTCTCTCTCGAACATTACACTCTCACATTTATCTCCTAATTCGACCTCTTAATCTCAGCCATTATGATCTTGCATTACCATAATAAATAGTCTACTGAAATTATAGATGACATCACTTTCTGTCCCCGCAGCAATTACTTGAACACGCCTCTCCGCCTCTTTTTCCTTAAGACGTGCTGAGCGAGGGGACTGATCTATTGATTGAGGCTGTGTGGCGTCCTCGGGGGGGATGAGGAGGATTATGTAGCAGCAGTGTGATGTTGTTGACACTCCTATCGCCTTTACAGCTCCGACATGCCAAGACTTGGATGTGTGCCCGCCCCGAGTGTGTCTAAATGTGAGTATTGAGGAGGGGGACGCGGGTGAGTTTTGAGAGGTCAATGGAGGAGTTTCTGGGTGTGAGATAGAGGGGGGATTGTGTGTGTGTGTGTGTGTGTGTGTGTATGTGCGTGTGCGTGTGTGTCATCGAAGCGTAGGGGGGGAAAGAGTGGTGGGCCAGCTGGCAGCCTCTGGCTCCACTGTGCCCCGTGGGTATCCGGCTTGGCGCAAATTTGCTCTACTGCGACAGCTGGGACCTGGGTGCCAACCAAGACAGAACTCACAAACACACAGGACTACACACACATACACACGGCAAGAGGACACACAGGATTGGATGGGAGGCAAAACATGGGATGTAGTTTCAGAAAGCCAGTCACAGGGTGAAAGCTGAGTAGTTTTGTGCTGTGTTAAATTAGCCTCGACGTTGCTGCACCTTTTAAAGGGTCAGTTTACCCAAATTACAAAAAAACCCAACATTTTCTCACTTTCATCCAGTGTGTATAATATGGGTCTTAACAACAACAAGAGCTGTAATATTAAACTCTGGCTGTTACTGTTAAACTCCAGTCTGCAGTCTACTGATAAACCGGAGAACTACACAGAACTACTTCAAATAATTAGTCACATTTCAGCTTCACCTCTCTTCATCTGTCCACAGAAACTCAGTATCCCAAGGAATTATGTCTATATCAGGCAATTCTGCTCCTCATAATTTACATCCAATGCCAACGGTCAGTCCCAATATAAGAAGCAGTTTTCCCTTTAAGCAGCACAGCAGACAGCAGTAGTGTGGTGGATTGGCTGGTGAATGGGAATGTAGCATGTCTTACTTTAATGGATTAAGATATGCTTTTTATTGCCCATAACCAGAATTTTCCTGTGGTAACCTTGAAGCAGCTATAATCAATAATTTTCAGGGTCAGATGATTATATAAAATGGGAAAGGGTTCCCTTGCAGTGACAAACCCACAGAGAATTATCAGCCAACTCTGCAGGTTACCTTTATTTTAGCTCACTGGTTTTGCAGTAGCATATTTCCAGCTTGCCTGGGATCAGTTTGAGCTTCTTGTTTTGATAGTCACATGCACTTTGTAATTATCTTATGTCCATTAACATTTTAATCGGCTAGTATTCCTAATTTTTCATCCCAGAGTTTAACCAGCTCTTGAATTGCTCTCCTATTTCTTTGTCAGTGGGGGGTGAGTAAGTACACAGATAAGAGAGGAAATTAACTGTGCAATTCGCTTTGGAAAAAGGACAATTTTCATATTATAGGGATAGAGAAAGTATCTAGAATTAAATATGCTTAAGTAGGAAAGGCCCAGATTAATGTTTAATGTAATGTCCTTGCATTTCATGGCTACAATCCTTTGTATTTTTCAGTTCATTAACTGCTGCATATTAAGCTATAGCTCAGCTTATTTCTTTCAAAAAAAACAAAAATTCATATGATATCCACATTATTCTCCTACGTAAAAAATGTTGGTCATTTAAGTAGTGTAAGTCACAAACTCACAAAGGTAACAAAGTTCCTTTTAGGTTCCAGTTTCACAGGTTGTGGTTTCAGGCATTAGGGAGCTGGAAATGAGGACATGGTCTTTGGAAAGCAGGAGGCTGAAGTCATGGAGGTCGAGGACTGCCGCAAGCCGCCGAGGGAGGGAGGGAGGGAGGTTAATGGGAGTAAATCAGGGAACCGCGGAGGTGAGGTGGAACCTTTGAGTTTTTTTTATGCTGACTGTCCGACTCGCCTCATTTGTCAGTGTACTCTGTAACGGCTGGCTACCGAGCAACGGTTCAAAATAGAAAGAACTGACTCAGGATCTGATATAGTTTTCCACTCTACTACTCAGTTATCATTTTAACAATTTCAGTCATGTGGTGTTGACTCTAGTGTTTGGGCCAAAACATTATTTTCCAGACATGGAGCTACTTCATTGTCTTAATACTTCTTCAATTAAAAGGGAACTGTTTTTCACCAAAGTCTGTTTACAGGTCTTGGGGAGTCTACTATGGGGAGACTACTATATGTGAAAAGTTGTGTTTAACTGCCTCACAGTTCGTATACTGAGTGATTAACAAGAAGAAAAAGAGGGAAAACAAGAAGAGGAAACTTAAAGTGACCGTGTGTTCAGTTAGATAGGAACAGACCTCCGATTTTTCCAACCATTCATCCAGGCTGAGAGATATTACCACCAACATATCTCTCAACATGGAAAATTGTGCCTCACTAGGCAACAGAGCACATTGTACCACAATATGGCTTATCATTCTGATATGTTTTGACAGCTCAGAGTCCCTCAATATTAAACTCTACTGAATACAGAATGAAAACAGCTGGGGCACAAGGTTAGATCAACATTTCAGGCCGTCCCCGCTTGATGATACATACTCGCACACAACGGCATTCATGCATTCAAAATGGCATTCATTTTTCACACGCCCACCCACGCATTCACTTTGAATAACCCTCATGCATTGGGACAACACTTGTGCAAATGTACCATTGCGTATCAAGCCTGGAAAAACAGCATAGTGAAACAATAACACGACACACAGCCCACGAGAGAGTAAATGTGCAGTGACATAAGTGCAGTATGGGTGAAATGAATTCATTTCAGGTGCTGAAAACTGTGGTTTCTGTTGAAAGCCAGCCAGGGAAGCAGGTGGGTAGGCTGGGTGGTAGGCAGGTGTAGTAGAATGATAGACTGGTTTACAGATTCCATATCAGGACATACAGGCAGGCACACAGAGAGAGATGAAGCATAATTTATGAAGCCGTCTCTTTGTCTTCCCATTGAGCTGTAATGCACAGAGAGAGGTGAACATCCTCCCACCTTACGCACACTCGCAAATACTAAACCCTCGGTGGGAATATAAGGTTGCCATGATGCATACAGCGCCTATCATAATTGCTTGTGCCTTCCCTTATCTGAGTACCCAGGACAGCAGCACTTTGTTAGGACTCACTTTGATTAATTGCTGATACGAAGAACCGCTCTATTTACTGCATGTAGGTCAGGTTGTACCTGCTTAACCATTAGGTGGCAAAACCTTGGTCTGCCCAAAATATGTAGAAGTTTACTTTTAGTTTACTTACTGTGAGCCACAGCAGGGTGATGTTGCACCTGGCACCTGACCAGGGCCAAAAATATTTCCAGAAGTACAGAAGTGTGTTTTTGCACTGCAATCCTGCCAATGTTAAGTCTTTTTTTTTTTATTTAAATGGTTTAAGTATGATCTCTCAGTGGTGTTCATTAGAGACTGGTCAGGCACGGGTCTTGAGATATGCAACTCTGAGTAACCCCAAAGCTGTCTTATTCACATATTATGAGCTGTTTAGAGTTGGAGGATGTGCGAACTGTGCAGCTGAGGTCCGAACTTATGGAGAGCTGTGCACGGCCACCGAGGCTAAACTAGCAGCTGGATGGTCACTGAATCCTTCCCAAATAGTAGGCCGGCTAATTGTTAAACCAAAATATCTTCTTTTCTATATCTAGTTTTCACTTATTCTGTGAAAAATCTCAAAATCAACAAAACTTTTCATCTGGTACAACCCACAAGGTCAGCATTTGTGGTTTTCAGTGACATGTTTTGAAAACTATTGGATGGATTTCCATGAAATTAGTTTCAGACATTTGTGTCCCTCTCATCATTAAGTATAAAAACTCAAGTGATCACTGAACTTTTCATCAGAGCCATTATCAGGTCAAAATGTGAATGCATTCAGTAATGTGGTGTTTGACCAAATCCCTTCAAACCTGGTGACATTCCCATTAGCCTCAGCTGTACTTTGTGTTTCATGCTAATTAGCAAATATTAGCATGCTAATACAATCAAACTAACACTGTGAACATGGTGAACACCGACCATCAGCATATCGGCATTGTCACTGCGTCTATGTTAGCATACTTATGTTAGCATCCAGGACAAAACACTGCACAAGCACCCTCACAAGAGCGTCAAGCACGGCTGCAGACTATTATCTTGTTTTACTCTCCTGCTATTAGTTGACACTTATAATTACAGCAAGTGCCACTGCAGTGCACGCTGACATTCACAGCTATGGATGTTATGAGCCTTTGAAAGTCTCTGTCATGCAAAACCGTTCTTGTGCCTTTAAATTACAGATTGCCTCTTTATTAGGGTTACTTAGGTTGAGAAAAAGCAATGTCGGATATAAAGAACCGCTATAAAAATGTGACAGTTAAAAAGTCCATTATCTGCTGTTTAAAGGTTACTGGCTTCTGTGAATACTCCATATTCACTCTCTTTTGGACTTCAAGTGTCCCAGCTGGTAAAGTGGAAATTAGCTTTGGCAGAAATAATGGCATGATGATGGCTGCGCAGGCTTGCTGTTTTTATAGTGAGATCCATGTTATTTAAATCTGATCAAGTTTTTTTTTTACTAGTACCAGACAGTGACCCCATTTATATTTCATTTCCACCATTTTACCTTAATAAGCTTTTTGTTTGTTTTCCTGTGGATGACACTCAGTGTAATTTGGGTTATACTACTACAAATACTCGATAAGTTGTTTAACTCTCATCCTTCCAGTGCAGCTCTGCACTTTATTAGTCCACAGTCATTCTTGTATAATATGGTTTATGTTTGTTTTTCCTCATTTAGAACAAGCACAATCTCATTCATTTCCCCCAGTGGACCCCCTCCCCTCCCCCCCTTGCCTTAAGCGCATACACTCACACACCATGAACTTTCAAACAATGACACAGCTCTTCTTCTTACAGTCTGTTACCTTGTGTTTCTCTCTCATTCCTCCTGTACCTGCTCTGGTCACGCACACAATCACGAGGAGCAGCTTTTCATGACCAGCTCCTTTGGTCTCCACACTCTGTCTCTTCCTCCACCTGCACAGATTTCACTTTAAACACTTTTTTTCTCTCTCTCTCTCTAACTGTCTGTATTGGTAAAATAATTAGTTCCTCATTTCACACACCTTAGAACTTCCTCACACTGTGGCTTGTGCTACAAGATTTATAATAACCCTAATAACCCTAATTTGAATACATTGCTTCAGTTTGGACAATTTGTCGGGGAGTAATCGGTTTTATTTCAGATCATTGAAACATGAGTTTGCAGGTCTGTTGGTAGGTGGAATGTGTTGCAGCGATACCCGCCAAGCTGTTCAGGCAAGCTCGAACTCAGAGCAGAGCGAAGCAAGGACGGGTGTCGGAGAGACGAGACGGAAAAAGACGGAGATAAAGAATTTTCTGCAGACTTGTATTGACAAATGTACTATGGATAAAGTTACATGTTTGTTATTAAAGGTAGGTAAGGAGACACACACACACATACACACACACACATGCACACACACAGAATTGAAAGCATCTTTCTGAGAAACACTGACAAGGTCTTCGCAGAATTTGCCATTTCACCCAGCACAACCCAGCTGTCCTCAAAATGCTCTCTAGCTCTGTCTCGAGTATGTCTCTCTCCTTTATTCATCTTTTACTGTCAGGCGAGCACTGCCACACTCTGTCCTCTGTCTCAGCACAATTTCGCACATTTCTTAAAAGTCAAAAATTGTCCTTCTCCATTCAGAACCTCTCTTGTGTCTTACAAACAAATGACTTGCACATTTATAGTCATAATGTTTAGATGGAGGCCGGACGACTGTGATTGCCCAAATTAACATTTTTTAGTTTATAGCAACGGGATTTCCCAGTAACCACAAATTGCTCTGTTACAAGTGCGTTGTTTGATGTTGGGTTGACAGAATTGCTGGCAAAGACTGGAACAGGAACAACAAGTTTGTTAAAAAGGCTGGGCTTATAATGACTCACGATTCATTCAGAGAAGGCTTTGGAGGAAAGAACCAGGAGGAGACGTCATGAAGCCATTCTTCAGTTTGAAGGTCACAAGGTCACACTCTCTTTGGTGTCTTTAGCAGTGGCTGTAGTAGTAGTAGTGGTGGTGGTGGTCTATAGAATGAGAAGGTCACAGAGGTGAAACTCTTAAATGATACTTGTTTATTTCTTGGGATGTGGGTTGTTTGCCACTTTAAAGTCAGTCAGTTCACCCGATTATAGTGGTGAACAATATTGAGAGTTTTAGTAATTTAGATGATTATTTCTGTTTTGGCTACTCTATATTTCTACTCCAGTACATGGAACATGAACAGTTTATTGAACAGTGTTTTGGAAAGTTTATAAATGATGATGTTTTGTTCGATGCTAAAAAAAATCTGCCCAATGAGTCATTTTAGTCCTTAAAGTCTGATTTTCTTTTTTAAAGTACAAAAAGTATTTTCCAGAATTCAGAATTCAGTTCAAAGGTATTTCCTTAAGTTAGATTTGTCATAGTTGTAGTCTAGCAGCCTGCCCTGTTCATTTTTGTTTCGAGCTATAAACACATAGTAATATAAATAAAGTTTTTAGGACTCAATAATGTATTAAAACACCATCAAAGAAACCATTTTTCAGGATAATTAGTATTTTTGCTTTTGATATATTTCAAGCTGATGCTACTTCAGAACCTTTACTTTAGTGAGCTTTTGAATGCAGAACTGAAATATTTTATAAAGTATGCTATCACGACTGAATCTTTCATCACTGCCCAGCTAATGTTATCTCACTCACCTCTAGTGGTATGTATCTATGTAGATAGTTTTGGTTTTAGTCGCCCACGTTTTTCAGTATCCCTTTCTGAGATTCCTACCACCACCCCAATAAAAACAGAATGTGTTTATAATGTTAAAAGCATTGAAAAGTGAAAGAAGAAAAAAAAAAATCCGAAGCAAGAACCCCTTTTAAGACAGCCAATTCCTCAGAATAAACACAAAGACCTCACTGTGAAGGTTTTTGCAAACTGCATCTACTTGAGACATTTGTGACATATATGCAGAGTAAACACATCGCAGACCACATAGTTTATAGTGTTGGTGAGGTGTGATTTGATATGCGAGAGATATTTGAAATTTGACACAGACAAGACTCTCAGCTCTTTTGATTAAGTTTTGTTTACTCTTCTTATGACCTTTTTAAAAGTAAAATAACCTTGTTAGGGCACAGCTCAGACATTCTGTTCTGGCTGGTGGGAGATAAATTTAGTCCAAATTCAATGCGGCTCTTTTCCCAACTGTCCTCTTTACTCTGTTTTCTCGCTCTTTCATTTTTCTTTATTATCTGTTGGTTTTTCTCACCCCCTCATTTCCCTTATTTTCATCTGGCATTTTGATTAAAGGCGACTCCAAGCGTTCAGGTTTGGATGAGACCCAATTTCACAGAGGTTTATGGAGGACCAAGGCCAGGTGATTTACAATGCCAAGACCCTTTTTGCTCTGCGATTGGATAGAGGAAACAGCTGGAGGTAGGATATCAGTAACCCTCTGTCTTCAGCACAGAGCATATTGGACAATGTTCACAAGAAATTACTGTGGCAGGTTTTGATCTATGTGTCTGTGTTTCATAGGCGCCTGATAAACCAAGCTAACAGTCAGAGGCCGGGAGCCAATGGGTCATCCTTGAGCTTCTTGAGTGTACTTTTTGTAGTTTGTTCTGCGCCATTGGCCCAAGTCATCCCTTTCTCAGCGGCTGCTGAATTGGTGGCGAAGGTAGTTGGAGCGAAATAGCTCCCTGACTGGCTCTTCACCCTAGAAAACCAGGGATTTCACCAGATGTGTCCATATGGTGTTGTTACAATCCTGGCTCACGGGTTGCAACAAAGGAGAGAGTCCACACCAAAAAGTAGCAGGGAGATATTGATTAACTCAACATAAGTCAACAGAAATATGAACAATTGTAGCTGGTAGGATGTGGATGGGTGAAAGAAATGAGTGTGGGTGTGTGTAAACAAAGAACAAAACTAAACAACAAAGGTTTTCTGGTCATGTGGTCAGCCAGCAACTCAGCCCCAGAGAGAGAGCAGAAGGACTGAGACGGCCTTTTATAAGGTGGGACCACACCTACAGGTGTGGCCAGGCAACTCCAACGCCCACTTCTCAGGAAGGAGAACTGCAGGGTAGCAGACACAAATCAACAAGGCCGTCACAGTGTCTACTCATTTTTGCCTCTGCATTTCATTTTGTTTTTCCCAAAAACAAAAGTTGCAGCTTTATTTTTCTGCATGTTTCCTCCTAACCCCACCATCTCTAGTTACTGTTGCTTTGGCTCTCCATTCTCGCACAGCACACACGCAGCTTACAACGATCACGCTGGCAAATTAACCACCAGGAGTTCTTAAAATAATAGTTCCTTATTTTTATACAGAGGTTGACAAAAGCTGTCTTCTCATTTCTAGCTGGAAAACATTGATTTTTCCAACTGAAATAGCAACTGTTGTTTACGGGTGTTTGTTATTGATGACTTTTTAAGTCAGTTTCCAACTGATGACAATGATGAAATTGTATTGCATTAATAATTCTTAGAAGAAGAACTAACTATTGTGTTTCCCAATCAAAATCTTGGGTAACACTGGCTGGCATCACTGGAAAGTAGATTTCTCCAAATCTGATAAAGAACAAGACAGGAGTTGCTAGCGTTACCTTAAACTCTGGTATCATCCAGGATCAGTTTCCTCACTGTGGGAAAACCCCACAATGTGGAAGTGCTCGAGGTGAGCAGGTGAGTTTTTCTGTTGTTTTTTTTGTTTTGTTTTTTTTGAAGGAAACCTTTAACCCCACAAACTGATGTAGCAAGAACGAGCGTTGATAGTGTGATCCCTGGACGTGGAAGTTAATGTCCAAAAGTTAGTTGCACTGCAGCTTATGTTTGAGCTGATAAACATTGTTTCATCTGTTTCCAGTTTTGGAAAAGCTAAAACAAAAAGACACCATAATCTACACAAGCCGTGTGTCTCTTACTCTTGTCCCATGCACATCATTTCAACATGTGGAGAAACGGGGGGGGGGGGGGGGGGGGGGGGTTTAGCACACAGACAGTTTGCGTTCGAAGCCGGTAACGAGTCATTTGAACTAACATTTTTGCCTTTTGAAGACTGTAAATGCACTTTGAGTTGCTGTTTTGATCAAACAGACAATCTACAGATGGAAGTGTACAAACCCATAATTTATCAGCTCAAGTGCAGAGGTCGTCAGAGGCGTGCAACTCCTTTGAATAGAGGGTGATGCACTGTGCTGCAGCATCGAATGGGGGTTTGTTTTAAACTTGGCTACCACAGCACAGTTATGTAAGTGCTAATGGCTTCAACGTGTGTACTTTGTGATGTAGACTATTGTTCAGCATTTAATGCATTCAATTTACTTAACTGGATGACTCCTTGTCTGTGTGTGTGTGAATGAGGGAATATGTGTTTGTTTTGTTTGTGCTTGTGCCTCTGCTTTGATTTGATTTAATTTCTGTATAGATGCTAAGCCCATTTGGTCTTAAAGCCACATCTGTACATTACGCTTCAATGCCAGTGCCTAATATACAGCTACGATTAAAAAGAAAGTCAAATTTTATACAAATAATGCTTGTGAGCAAGGCTTTTACCATCTCTGGCAGCTTTCATACTTGAATAACCATAAGAAATATACTAAATATAAGCTATTTCTATTGCATATTGCTGAATTTGTTAGACAATGGTGAGCACAAACCATTTCCCTTACATCACACAGCAGACAGACTGTGTAATCTTCACTTGCATCTGTGGGTGGGTCTGAAAAAAAACCTGAGCGCTCATCTTCTTTAGCTTCCAGACAGGTTTTGTGAAACATATGGTTTAGTTTAATGTAAAAACAAATGATGGCAATATCTCACAATATGTGAAAGTAAAGTATTTAATCAACTATGCTTTTTCCTGAGAACATCTGCAGTCCACTGTGAATCGCTGTTAATAAAGTGTTGAGCTCTGACTAGTGTATAATGAACAACCCTCCAACAAATAAGTCGTCCAACTCTTTGAGGGTGAAATATTACAGTGGAGCTTTCCAAAGAGTTTGATTTATTGATATTAGATGTGAGATCTGGTAAATGTGCCAGCAGCAGACAGTGTTCAAGAAAAACATTGCAAAGCAGAGGTTCAAAGGTCATTTTTGACCGTGGAAACAGCAGTTAGGAAAACATAACTGCACTGTCCATTTAGTGGAGTATTTATTCTGGAGATATATTATGGAAAACGTGTCATTTGTTTCAAAGCTCAAGAATGAACTTTGAACCGCAGCAATTAAGCCAGAGTCAGCAAAAAATAACATTTGAACAACTAAAATCCAGTGTCAACTGGGCAAACTTCATCTGGTGAAGAAGATCATGTGATACAATTGAAAGCTCCAGAACAGCTACTGCTACATATTAGCAGTTTTGTATAAAGAGATCATTTTGGCATGGCTTTCATTTGACTTTAACAATGTGAAGAATGTTGGCGGCACCTTGCTCTCGACAAAGAAAACAAAGGACAAACATATTATTTGCACCATGAGGTGGATCTGAAAACAGCTTCATTTTCTCTGTCTTTACAGTAATTATCAGACCTATGACTCCCTGAAGATCGATGCCTGTGCTATTGCACATCTTTAATGCTGCCATCTGGCAAACATCTGGAAAAAGAGTGTGGTTTGGCTTTTCCCAGCCATAAACCTGATGCAGGAAGGAATGTCGAAACTACCTTGTTCAGTCGTTTCCTTATCCAGCTTTGCTAAATGTAGTTACGAATTCGTCTTCTGAATGACGACCCTGGTATAATCATCAAATTTAGAGAGATGTTGGTATTATGCTGCTGACACTGAACTGTCTTTAGTCTGGTTTAGTTTGGTGTCTTTAGCATATGTGTCTTAGTAAGTGTTTGCAAGCTTCTACTTCCAACTGCTGATTTTCTTTGCCAAAGAAATTTGCCAAATAAGGCCACACTTAAAAAATTAGGACTTGATGATTTTGGCACTGACTGCTTTGCCTCTTTGAAGCTGGTTTATTGGCTTCATGTTATGCAACTCACATAACAAAACCATGAAGGGCAAACACCTTCTTTTTCACCTTAAGTGCAATATCACTTCACATTCAGTTTGGTGTGACTAAAACAATAATTGCTTTTTATTCTAGACCTTTCAACCACCTGTTATAGTCTTATTTAGTTTGAGTTTTCTCAGTTGTCATGGACGTCGCTCTCCATAACAACTCCATCGCTTGAGTAAGACCAAGAGATGTGGTAATTGGTACCAGAAAAAAAGTCGGTATGAGGTCTTGTAAAACTGTTGCTTCAGCGATCAACAATGAACTTATATGTGTGTTTTTTGTCCAAATGTGACAGAGGACATGCTTTAATCTGTTTCTTCACCCTGCTTTATATCTTGAGTGTGATCCACAGTTTTATCTTTAAATATTCCTAAAACTATAAACAATAAATCTCTCTCTGTCAACATTATGAACAGCACGTCCCTCAGGATTGCCAGTTGAGCTATAAAATGTAATAAAGAGTAACAAACATGTCAGCTGACATGACCGCGGTCATGGGAAAGCTGCAATTTTCGAACCCTGTAAATGTTTGACGGGTGGCGTGTGGGGGCTTTGTCATCACAGCGAATGGAAAATGTTGTTCTTATCACTGTGTTGGTTAGCCCCAGGCAATGCAGCATGTGGCATTAATGTGGATGTGTCACTGCATTCACTCAGAGCTCAGTGAGTAATGAGAAACTCCCTAACTGTTAAACGGCGGGCAAACGGATTTCATCAAACCTGATTTACAACTCCGCAGTTCTTCGCTACCCCCCCCCCCCTCCCCTCCCCTCCCACCCTCTCTCCTTCCTTTCCTCTCTCCCTCCACACCTTAGTCACTTTCATTCTCGTCCCTCTCTTTCTTCTGCCATCTAAACAAATTAGGGAGCAAATGAGGAGGGAGGAGTGATATGGGTGATGAGGCATGCCAGAATGTCAACAGATGACAAGCGGGGCAGATGGGGGGGGAGAGAGAGGGAGAGGAAAAGAACGAGACGAGAGAGAGAATGTGATGAAAAGAGAAAAAGTATTCCCCGAAAACCCAGACTTGAAAAGAAATGATTAATGAGACCAGATGTTAGTCTTCTTTTAGCATGAATCATCGCATTCCCCATGACAAAGCAAAAACTACCCCCCATTTCCCCAAACATAGATGCAACCTGCAAATTACTTCCCAGACTGTAGACAATAGAGACAAATCTAGCACTTTTCTGGCTTGAGCAACTTTCTCCTTGCCAGGTCAGGACAGTAAATCGACAAAAGGTTTCAGGCTTTTGTTTCATGCTGACATGACTTTATTCCAATCTATACCTCTCCGACAAATAACAAGGTCTCTTAAATAGATACACTCAGGCAGGGCCACATCAGAGTGCTTGTTTGCGTGACCGTGCTAATTACCGCATCTGGACAGTCAAATGCGCATGAATCTGCAGTGCCTCAACAATGATTTCAGAGCACAACAGATCTTTCAGAGGCACATTTACCAGCCCCAGAGGCCTGACATTCTTTAAGAAATCAATGCATCTCAGCTTGTGTGCCAGCAATATCAGCTTGACATCCTTGATTGATTGAACATGTAGCAGCAAAATGAATAGCAGAGTGGAATGAGATGAAGCACGGGAGGCAAATTGCTTTTTCTTTGAATAAGTTTGTAAAATTCAAACAACATATGGCTTTACTTAACACACAACACAGTTAGCGTACAGTGCATGTGTGAATGCATACAGTAGAGCGTAAAAAAGGACAGAAAACCGAGCTTTAATTCATCCTCTCAAGAGTTTGAGCTACAGGCTTGAAATTGAACCTTTTAGGGTCATCTGTAAGCATTAACATGAACTAGTAATAACTGTATCTAGCAACCTGTGCTATAACCGAAGATGCTGCAAAACTGATATTTGTCGAGTAATAGATCCAACACATCACAGAATTACAAGATGCTGTTATATTCATGGTTATGTTGGGGTTAAACAGGATACTTTGCATAAATAAGTCAGCATTAGAGGATAAATCCAGTCTGTCTGCTAAGCGCGGGGTAGGGATGCTAACAGAGACATGTGGGTGATATCTGTCTTCTGATCTCGAAAGCAAATAAGCTTTTGAGGTCAGTATTTCAGAACATGACCTAGTCTTTAAAGGAAATGAGAAGATGTCTATCTTATTAGCAAAGGAAGGAAACTGCTGTGCTTCTGTATTAGAGGATGGTTCCTCTGTTCAGTCTGGTTTGTGAAGTCATCACATCGGCTCCGGGGTCCTCAGAGGATGTGTTTTGCTAATAACCTGTGCGTAAAATGGGTCAGTCATAAAACATCAGCTGAAACTGGTGTTTACTCCTGATGTCAGAAAGCTCGTTTCAAATCCTAAGTGGAACTCCACCACCCCAATGCAACCTCCAGCAGTAATAAAACATAAGAGGGCCTAACTCATATAGCCAGGAGGCAGCCAGGACTCAGTCGTCTCTGCGACTTAGTGTTGAGCTCCTGCCAACAGAGCAGGCCATCCATAATTAACCCTGCACTGTCAAGTCAAGGCAGCAGTCATAACATGTCTTCACATGTCATTCTAACCTTTTTCCCTGCATCGTTTTCTCCGCCGTCAACTCATCACCCAGATCTGTCGTTCCCTGCATAAGGACTGCTGTGAGAGAGGGCGAGGGAAAAGGCTTTGATCTGCTGCGTTTCCTTCGCAGCGTCTCTCTCAAAGGCTTTGGACAGCAAGTGATACTCAGAACAGAGGGAGAAAAATGTGTTTCTCATTTGCTTTTGTTCAGGGTGACTTCTGTGATTTAGCTAGCAAGGAGTGATTGAGCTATTAGGCTACAGGGTAATCATTGCTATCAACATCTGTTGTTCTCAGCAAAAAGCAAAGTATCCTGTTTCGTTTCCCACTTCCATCTCGGTATTCCTCTCTCATCTCTCCAAATCTCAATAAATCTCTGTATGAATAAAGGTTTCATTAATTCCGGAGATGGAGAAATGGGCAATTAAAATGTGTGAATCAAAGCAGAGAAGTGGAGAGGTATAGGGAGCACAATTGACTCGAGTCAAAGGGTCAAAGAGGCTAAGTCAGAGAAAAAGAAGGAACAAGAAAAAGAGCAAGAGACAGTGATTAAAACGTGAAAGGAGATTGATTTCCATATCTTTGAGTAGAAACTGAAATAAGGACCAATAAAATGTGTGAGGGAAATTAAAGCGAGAGAATTGTCAAATCAGAGACAGTCATAAGGACACAGAGAGAGGGAGAACAATAGAGAATAAAATTTAAAGATGGATTTGCTTTAAACTGAGAACTGCAATATAGACAAAAAATGGAAAAGAGGGGGAAAACAACTATGAAATGGATTACCAGGAGGCTGAAGTCTACTGACTTTGGTGATCGCTGGACTTCCACATAGACATTCATGTTATATATATATATAATATACATAATTCATATGTTGGGCTATATTTGGGCTCTGTAGACCAAAACAGATCCATCTTGGGCCGAATAGGGCTTTTTCACAGCAGACATTTTGACTTGTCCTCGTCGGAAAGGCATTAGCGTTGTTTAACGATGGCTTTGTCCCAGTTAGCTGTAAGAGTGAGCCAGCGTGCACAAGGCCAGCACACTGAAACTAAAGCAGCTAAATGGAATCCAGCCATCATTCATTTGATAATGGACACCTGTGCTTTTCCTACAGTGACGAAGCAAAGTTCATCAGTGAAAAAGGCCCATTAGGATGATATCAGATCTCTTTTTGGGCTGCATACGTATAAAGTTGCTGTGAGAAAAGAAGTTGAACGATGATTATTTAGGGAGTAAAGCTAAGACGTTTGACCTGCAAAGGTCTAGGGTATATGGGAAATGGTGTTTGTTAAAAGGCTGCTAAAAACAGCAGTATTACATGATCTTTTCTAGACATATAAAGGAAGTTGCATGATATCCTGGTGAGAAAGGCTCTGTTCCGAGGCTGAATTTTTAGTTATTAGCATCGTTGCAAATTTCAGAGGGATTTTTGAATGAGGTTTTCTTTCTTCTAGGAGAGAAACAGGAAGCTCAAAGCATCACCGTGCCTAAGTACAGCCTCAAAGAGACGCAAGGATGGCTGCGGAGTCTTACACAGAGGTACAAGAACAGAACCGTTTGCATCAAACTATCTCACAATCCTCATGCCAATAAATCCTCCCTCAATTTCAAATACCCTGCAGCCAACAGTACGGACGTGACCAGGACAGAGGTTGATACAGTGAAAAGTGGGTTAGAGTTCAAAGGGCTGAGGAGAGCAGGCACCGCTCTGATCTTTGGCAGGGGAGTTAAAACATTAACATTCACCCTGCACAGCCAGGCTTTCCCCTCTGCATCTCCTCAAAGACAGGGAGGAGGTTCATACAGTATGCAAAGGGAAGATGCATATAGGGTATGAGCAGCATATGTTTTTGTAAATATGTGTGTAAGTGTGTTTGTGTGTGCATACTCGTATACGGATGTCACCATGCTGTATGTGTGGAGGGATAGAGAGATAGAGAACGGCCCATATATAACGTATATGGTCTGATTTCCACACTCACCGGCTCTATCAGTGGGATTACATGAGTCAATTTATCATTCCATATGAGTGTGGCTTGCATGGGTAATTGTAAATTAAGTGGATTACTGTGCAGTATAGTCCCAGAGGGAATTAGTGAATCTCTGAATGGATGCAA
The DNA here is from genome assembly GCF_042242105.1 of Pempheris klunzingeri. Taxonomy (NCBI): domain Eukaryota; kingdom Metazoa; phylum Chordata; class Actinopteri; order Acropomatiformes; family Pempheridae; genus Pempheris; species Pempheris klunzingeri. The sequence goes on from NC_092027.1 coordinate 7,175,467, forward strand.
AATCCTATCGCACTGTAGCCAGCAGGTCCCTCAGCAGCATCAGCACTTTCTGAAGAAATGATATCAGCGTGAGAGCCTTTGAATGATACTGATTTAATATCAGCACGGTAGATTTAATGATACTGACTCTCTTTATGTTTCGGCTCCCTGAAGAAGGCCGATGTTTCAAGTGATTGGCACATTCAACCGTAAGTGTGCTTAAGAATAGCTGTTTCATGGGAGGCTCATAAGCAGGAATGCTTTCATTCTGTTCAGCCATGTCAAAAGGTTTTGTCTTTTATCAAAAACTCGGAAAGTACGAGAGGACAAAGTATATGTAAACTTGCTCTTTCAGGGCTTTGCGTAAGACGAAACTAGAAGATGCAGTATTTTTCCTCCTGGCTCCAGTGACCTTACACCATCCAAATCCCCCAAATCAAAATCCACCTCGAATGAATTGCGGTGGATTACAAATGAGGCAGCAGTGGCAGGGATTTCTTTTTTAATGAGGACAAAAACCTATCACCACATCTAACCTGAAACGCTTCATTTGCTGCTGCCTGCCAGCCGGCACTTCCCAGTAGAATTCTGGGGTTAAAACTGTAGAGTTTCAGCGCAGTTCGCTCAGGGCCCTGGCAACAAACGATGGCCTCCCTCCCACACCCCCGAACATTTAAACCCGACTCAGTTTGCCCAAAGCAATCTCAGCTCTGGAGTCGAAAGGTCACTTTAAATAAATAAAGAATGGGGAGATCACTAGGCATCCCACACACGGAGTGAGCAGCACTTTAAAAGGATAGCCAAGGCTACATCATTTAGCATTCTGTAGCCTGAAGCAATCCATAAGGCTGGCAGTCTGAGAACAGAAAGTCCAAGTCCAGATTGACTCCCACTCATTTGCCATGGCTACATCAGTCACATTGCTCTTTTAGCTAAACTTCTGGCCTCTTTGTCACTGTACCGTTTGCAGTTGTCAACTATGAAAAGAGACAAATACATGGAATTAATTCATTGCCTCAGGTTAAGCCCTAGCCAGTGTGTTGACTAGTATTTCATTACAATATGTTTACATTTCTGTCTCACTCAACTTTTACCCTCTCAAAGTTTGCAGGAATTGGCGCTTGGCAATAGCAACACAGCTGTCAAACTAGAATACTATTGGAAGTACTGAAAACCTTTGTCTTATTTTGTGAATCTTCCGAATAAAAGCAGCACTGTTGGAATGGAAGAGCACACTCCCTGTGAGACCATGTGGGCAAGATTACGCACTACATCAGTGGAACTCTATTCTCTGGTTTGGGGAGGATCTTCACAAGGCTTTAAAAAGTAAACTCAATTGGATTTTGCGACTTGTTATTCACCCACACTAGAAAATATAGTCTCAAGTGCATACACAAGCCAGGTGCATGGACCCAAACACACTCCACACCCCTGAGATACAGTATTTTTGGGAATGAGCTCCTGTTCACACACACACATGCCCTTTTTTTGTTGCAGTAGCCCAGCTTGTTACATCATCCAGAGGGGAGTTTATCAGCGACTGATCAGCAGCAGCCTGAAGACTCTCAAAGGCTGTTTTGTCTTCCTCTTGCCTGAAACTCCCTGAACCCACAGATTACCTTCCAGCCATGGGTATTTGTTTACCACGGCCTGAATTTGCAAGTCTTTATCATGGCTGCCTGCCGTCACTGTGGGGAAGTGCTTCACAGGCACTTTATCAGTGCCAGAAGAAATAAAGTCCACAGGTAATCCAGGTCATTACTTGACCAACTTTTTAGTTTGTTTATTAAATCAGATACATTGAATTAAAATTATAGCATTATCTGATGCTGATTATGATTCTGCCATTTAATTTAAGTGGATAATGTGTGTCATGGTCAACTTATAGAGTGTAGAACTTGCTATTCATTCATTTGCCATTCATTTGCCAACTATACAATTTGAGTATTTCGTATGTTTAGGCAAAAGCAGGCTATATCTTTAGACCTGTCCACAAAAACTACCCTATTTATAATAATCAGCAGATAAAACAAGACTTGTTCTTTGAAAAATAGATTCCAAAATGTGAAAGATAGCGAAAATGTTTGCTCACATGAGCTCTCATGGGGATCAGAAACAAGATTTTCTGCTTCACGGAAACTAATTTATCAATTGAATGTATTAGTTAACCAATTGGTCATTGTGTGTCACACAAATACTGTGTTGAATACAAGGCCTGTCGGTGGCAAAAGCAAGCAGGGGGGATGTACTTTGACTGGCACAGTTGGCCCAGAAGATTACATTGCAACCATTGCTGAGGCGATCTACTGGTCTAATTTCAAAACTTTTTGTACCCATCAGTCATTTTGAACCCAAAACAGGTAAAAATTGGGCCCAGGTTTAAAAAATACCAACGTTTTTTTTGCGTGTTTTCCCAAATATGGGTTTAGGTACAAGATTAATTTATTTGTCATTCTACAACATAGGGTTTCACAGCAAAATGGAAGCAGTAGTCCCCAATTGCTGCATACGAAAAACAACAATTTTTTATGGTGGAGTGTGAACGATGAGTTAAGGAAACTTACAGCTTGAGGAAAGAAGCTGCTCTGTAGTCCGTAGACAGCAGCAGGGGGAACAGGCTGCAGCTGGGGTCTGTTTGGTCTTTTAGTATCCTATGGGCTCTGCAGAGGCGCCTCACCTCACCGATATCACTGATGCTTAGAAGATGGGTACCAGTTATGCACTTGGTGATATGCTGGAGTCCTAAGTGTCCTTGTGCAGTGCAGCTGTTTCTTTCGCAAACTCAAGGAAACTAAAACTGTTGATCTGCTCCATCACAGCCACACTGATGTAGATAGGTGTGTGTCCACACTTCCTCTTTTCTAAAATCAATTATTAACTACTTGGTTTTGCTGACATGGAGCAGTAGGCAGTCCTCTGTGCAACACTCTGCAAGGTTGTTGATTTTCTTTCCATATGAATCTTCAATGTTGTTTGTAATCTTGCCAATGTTGTCCACAGACTTCACCACAGAGTTCTCTGCATGATGGGGATTGCCAAATAGGCACCAAAAGAAAACATCAATATGCTGAAGAGTACAATCCCAGTAAGTGTGCAATAGCTTTTATATCAAAGAAAAGTAATGAGCTAATGATACTTGCTTTCTTTGGACAGAACATTAGCTTTTTCTGTGTATGAAAACATTTGTCACATCCTGTATTTTTCTTCCTCCACAAGTGGGGCAATTTCCTGCACATGCCCATGCTGACACCAGGATTTAATTTGGGCAGAAAGATAGAATCCACAGCATAAGGATGCCCTTCTCTAACACAAACCCACTGTTTCATTCCAGGAGATTAAAAAGATGTGTTTTACATAACAATCTCACTTAGTCCAGCTTTTAAGGTGCCCCAGCTGGCAGGCATTTCTCATCTTCTCATATCCAATATCTGCTACAGTCCTGTGAAAGAAAGAGACCAAAGTGTGACTGAAGAGGGTCTTTTTTCTATGGTGGAAATATTAGAAGTGTACACAAGGAAGGATGAAGGAGTGGAGTGAGGCGGAGCTCCCTGGAATGACTCCCAGGCCTCGCCGCTGTCATGCGGAGACCACACAGCTCCAAAATGTTCCAAAACTGTTGGGATACGGCAGATAAACTGGGGGTATAGTGCCTTTGATGGTGCAGCAGTTAAAACTGCAGTCTCTGCTCAAGCTCTACTGTCTCTCCTTCTTACCTGGAATCAAGACAAATGCTTAATGATGTGAACAACCTGTAATACATTAAAGAGACGCAGGCATTTTTCAAGGGAACAATTCTGTTCAGGTTGCAGCATCTTCTCTGGTTAACACAATCCTAGTTTCAAGTGTCATTTAGCAACCTGACATTATTCCCATTAGAGTTGCAAGCAATTAAAAGCAAAGTCCCCCAGGCATAAACAAAAGCAAGATTCTCAAAAGCGAGGCAGTGGTGGTACGTTTGCCAGCTGTGTGGCTTTTCCATCAGGGTGCAGAGTTAGTCAAGTCATGTCAAGGCAAGCCAAATTTTATTTAATCCAAAATCACAAATCATAATGTGCCTCAGGGGTTTTTAAAATCTATACACTGTATAACACCCTCTGTCCTTGGATGCTTGATTTGGATAAGGAACAACTCCCCAAACGAAACCTTTTAACAGGGAAAAAATAGCAGAAACGTCAGAAAGAGCAACAGAGGAGGGATCCCTCTCCCTCAACGGAGAGCCATGCAACAGATGTCACCGGCACAGAACAGAGAAACAACATCATGATATATACAACTTCAAAAAGTTAATATTCTTGTATGAAGAAACTAAGGAGAAAACATAAGAATAGTAGAACCTATTACGTGCTGCAGAAAAGCCACAGACGGAGGACAATTTACTATATGGACTGCTTTGCATTGGATTAAGCAGGACAGCCACGAAGACAGGAGCAGCCCTCTGGAACAGTATTCAGGCCTCTTCATCACCACCATATTCCGACGATGAGCGCTGGCCAACCACAGGATCCTGGCCTGTCTCCCAGCCAGCCCGGCTAATTAGTCCCCCTCTTCTGAGCTAATTGGCCGATAAAAAATGAGGATGGCCTCTTCACCCAGCCCGAGTGTTGTGCCACCAAATGGCAGTGGGGAGGATTATGCGGGCTTATGAGGCATGGTGACACTCAGCAAGAACCACTCCTCTGCTATTAATTTCCTTGTCAAGCTGGTGGCCTCTCCTGTGTCACTTTGGTGTGTTAGTGGACCCGAGAAAACTTAAGTCTGGGGTTGACTTCCAGCAAGTTATTCTCATTAAATGCCTTCATATCCTAACTATTTTACTGTGCTAGTTTTGGGTACAGCTTAACAATGAGATCATTTATTTGAGCAGATGCTAAGTCCTGTAGGCGATATCAGTATTACAACATGTTACAAGCAAATTACACAGAGCTTATCTTTCTTTTGCGGCTTTTGATTTCCTTTGCGTGTCAGGACTGTGGGTTAGTGATTTTGGCCTTCCAAGAAAAACCCGCTGACAATGGACCATGCAAATCAGTAGCGCCAATGCTTAAAAAAACACTTGGGGCATCCTGATGGTTTAGACAAAATACCAGGCGACCACAATGTCCCCGATTTGATTTCAGCCATGGACCTTTATTGCATGTCATGCCTCTGGGCCCCCTCTCTCCCTCTCCTCGTTTCCTGTCTGTCTCCGCTCTCCACAGCTGTCTGATGAAGGAAATAAAAGTACGAAAAATATGATATTTAAAAGAAAAAAAAGAAAATATTGTTTTTTTTGTATGGGACAATAACCTCTGGAAGACATCAGAAATAACAGAAAAGAGTACTGACAAAGAAAGAACATAAATATAATATAAGTGCATTCAAACAGATAAATAAGCAATATAATGTGCTACCAGTGGGCTGAATAAAATATAACTAATACTGTGCTGCTACAAAGAAAGAAAGAAAGAAAGAAAGAGGAACAGAATGCAGCTTTTGACTAAATGAATGATTAATGAATATGTGTACTATCTAATGGGCAACCCACAGTATTTGCTTAATATTGGTGCATTATTTAATAAAGCTAAAAACTCACAGTAGGTGAACATGAAACACTGCTAGCACATCATGTAACTTTTTACACACACACACACACACACACCTGGAAGCTTTTGTTTTGCTCTTAACATTTATGGCTACAAGATCACAATCAGACACACCAAGTCAATTTGCAGAGCATGCTGTGTGTAAAAAAAAAACAATACCAATAATCAGATAAAGTGCTCTAAGGAGAAACTATAAATACATTCATCAAATGAAAATTAGAATTAATAGACGAATAAAGGAGTAGAACAGACAGCCGTGGATAATGCATTGAGTTTATGAGCTTGTGGAGGCCAAAGAAGAAGCAAAATAAATCATCCTGTCAGCGTGAGTTGTTTGATTTGGCTGGACTGAGCTGAACTAAATCAAAATGTGACTTCTCAGTGACAGCCTGCCTCGCTGGGGGTGCTTCGCTCCCTGGCACATCCCCAAGTTAGTTCCATAGGCTCACAATTAGATAAGTCGCACATGCAGAGGACTCCGGTTATGAATGGGTGCATTCCCCCCAAGTCCCGCCTCTTCCGTTCCTACTGACGGACCAATCAGCGGCGCCGGTGCGCACCGATGGGACGTCACGTCAGCTGCCGTCGTGTCGGGATTGGAATGTTACCGACTAACAATCGGAACAACTGAGCACTCGGTAATTGGACACTAGGATCAAGGAATCCCGTCTTTTTGAACATTTTCTCTGCTCATTCACCCGGTCTGAGCTCCGCGTTTTGCTCCCCTCGTGTCGACCGGATAACTTCGCCTGCTCCGCGTCTCCACGCCGATCAGGTTTTCATTCTGAAGCAGCGCGTACGAGCGGCGTGAGGAGAGGTTGTAATAAATAAGAAGAGAAATGCAGGGATTCGTCAGGTTACAGTTGCACCGTTGAGCTGCTGCTGCTGCTGCGCTACGACGCTTGGTCCTGGGGTTTTTTGTGTGTGTGTGTGGCTTCTCCTCACACGGGACCATGGAGTGATTAAAGAGGGGAAACGGGACGAATTCAGTCCGAGGCGTTTGGATCGGAGCGCGGCGGCCACACCGACGGGTTTTTTTTTTTTGGTTTTTTTTTTTACACTCAATGTGTTACCGAGTTTAACATCCAGACCGGGGTATACCTTTCCGTCTGGGAGAGCCTCGGGGACCCCTGCCGCTGCTCAGCCGGGGGGAGAGAGTTCCCAGACGGCTGTCGGACAGTTTTCCATTTGAATAGCCCCATGCAGCCAGTCTGAATGAGGGCGAGGAGAAGCGCAGGGGAAGAGAGTGGCTGCATGTGATTGTGTCCGAGAGGGTCCGGGCACTACTGATCTGTTTAGGTGCACCCAAGCTGCTGCTGCTGCCGCCGCTGCTGCTGCTGCTGCTGCTGCTGCAGGCGCTGTGAGATATGGTGAAACTCTACAGAAGAGGGAGAACGGGACAATACTTTTAAAATTGCCCACATGCACTGGATCAATTGCTGGATTTGGGAACCGAATACGCAGAAGGGGGGTTGGGGATCCTTGGAGGCTGCCGGAGGATGGAGCGGTGTAGCCGAGGTTGGTGAGAGCCTAACTTCGGGCCACTTTACATTTCTTATTCCTAAACAACTCGCCCCTGTTCCCAGGACACATGCAGGCCAAAAAACGCTACCTGATCCTGCTCTCCGCCGGTGCATGTCTAGTGCTTCTCTTCTACCTTGGAGGGGTTCAACTTCCAGCGGCGAGCAGGAGCCGGCATGACCGCAGCCGAAATGGGTACCGGCCCGACCAGCCCTGGCCTCACTTCTCGGACCCTTTACACCTTTTCCTGCCCTGGGATCAGACGGACACCGAGGAGTACAACCTGCACATATCTCCGAGGCAGAAGAGGGACGTCAACACGAGTGTTTACAAAGGCAAACGGTGCCGTATGGATTCATGCTTTGATTTCTCTCTGTGTCAGAAGAACGGATTCAAAGTTTATGTTTACCCCCAGCAGAAGGGGGAGAAGATCTCAGAGAGTTATCAGAATATTTTATCGACCATTGAGGGCTCCAGGTTTTACACATCAGACCCCGGACAGGCCTGTCTGTTCGTCCTGAGTCTGGACACTCTCGACCGGGACCAGCTGTCCCCGCAATACGTCCACAACCTGAAGACCAAGGTCCAGAACCTGCCTCTGTGGAACGACGGCAGGAACCACCTCATATTTAACTTGTACTCGGGGACGTGGCCGGACTATACGGAAGACTTGGGCTTTGACATCGGTCAGGCCATGCTGGCCAAAGCCAGCATCAGCACCGAGAACTTCAGACCCAACTTTGACGTGTCCATCCCCCTCTTCTCCAAGGAGCACCCGAGGACCGGCGGAGAGAGGGGATACCTCAAGTACAACTCCATCCCGCCTTTTAGAAAATACATGCTGGTGTTCAAGGGGAAGCGCTACCTGACGGGTATCGGCTCGGACACCAGGAATGCCTTACATCACGTCCACAACGCAGAGGATGTGGTGCTGCTCACCACCTGCAAGCACGGCAAAGACTGGCAGAAGCACAAAGACGCACGCTGTGACAAGGACAACGCAGAGTATGACAAGTAAGTGGCAGATCCTGACGTGGTTGATTGGAAAAAATGTGGTTTCTATCAATGTTCTTCTTGGATTTTTACGCACGGAACTTGCGCGTATGGAGAGGTCAGGCACCAGCAGGCGCGCATCGTTCAGGGTTCTCAGACTTTGGGTCACAGAGTGTTTGCAGTGTGTGTGTGTGTGTGTGTCATCACACACTCTATGCCCTTCCTAACTGAAAATGGTTCAATAGAAATGTACTCCCCCATTTTAAAATCTGGACTCATAAATCGCAGTAAGAAATGTAAAAGTCTGGATTTAGCTGAACTATCACCGGCTGTGAGTCTTGTAGCAGGTCACAGTCAGCTTACCTTTTTATGCTCCACTACATCACTGGGTTTTACCCTCCGCTCCACCTCCCTGCTCCCTTTCAAGCATGAGGTAAAAGATCTCCAGCCAGTCTATTAGCTCCCCGGACACCCCCTTCCCTCCCCTCCCTCTTTTCCTATGAAGGAATCCACCACCACCACCACCTTCCAGCTCCACTCCATGGGAACACTGCAGCCTTTACCAGGATTTGCACGGACATGTTTGATTCGCACCCTGTACTTAGTGCAAATTAAGTGAAAGTCGACTGTAAGAGTTTTTCCCTCTGAAATTAGTATCTGACAGTATGACCTTGCCATGACAAGATGCTGCTTCCCTTTTGAAGGTGTGCGTGCAGTGTGGTTTATGTGAGCTGTGGTGTTTAACAAGTTTGGTGGAATTAAGAAGCCGTTTAGTGCGAATAAATCAGTCATAATGGGTTAATTATCACCTTCATTTCCAGGAGTTAGTGCCATCTTTTCTACTTAGCCCCCAGGGACAGCTGATTACATCTAATTTTGGAGGTCTCAGTTTTGTCAAGGTGGTAATTAATGATTCCCACTTGGGATCAACGGCAGCACTTGAATGCTCTGTGTTTGATGTTTACATAGCTGGATTACGTAGTGAACTCCGCTTCAGGTTCACTTGTCTGTGAGTGACATTGGTTTGATTTGCAGTTATCAACCTGTGGATCCTACGCCTTTTGTAAAGCCTGGATAAACTCAGGCATGCTATAACAACACTTGTCGACATTGTTTCTAGTGTGTGTGTGTGTGTGTGTGTGTACCTGTGCAACCATGTCAAGGTTAAGGGAAAGGACAGGTATGGAAAGTTAACCTACACATATTTCCATTCAATCAGTCAGAAAGACAGCGATAAGCAGCTGTGAGGGAAGATAAGTAACATTTTTAAAAAAGGAAGTGAGTCTCCTTGAACTTGAAATGAACTCAAAAACCTCCATCTCCTCACAGACAAACTGGTAATGCAAAACTTCACAAGCATGCACTTGTCTATCCATTCGTCATCCTCCCCCCTCCCCTCCCTCTCTTTCTCCAACACACACACACACACTCACTCTCTCGGGATGCCTTGGGCTCAGTGGAATGTCAGATAATGGATGACACGTCTCTCCAGGTGACAGTCGTCTCTGGACGGCCCACCTCTGCCCCGCTCACGGCTCTGTTTCCCAGCGGATCAGGCCTCGTTCTCCCAGAGGTGCCTCTGTCTCTGGAACATCTCTGTGCCATAACCAGCTGATTGACACAGCTGATCGCAGTGAGTTCAGCGAACCCGGAGCTCTCGCTGCACATACTTTCCACCGTGGTGTGTTTCACGCTTGGTGTATTTTGATCAATATAGTTGCTAGTGAGTCATTTCATCTCCGGCTTCGGTGCTGAATTTGATTTCTGTCCCTGCTAAAACTCGATACATCCAGTTTTCTTTTTACGCAACACTTTTAGCAGTTTGCTTTTGCTTGTTATCCTGTGCATCTCAGTGATTCTCACACTTTTCTGTGAACCATTTGTGAGTCTTATGTTTTAGAATTGATTTCGCTGGTCTTTAACCTGTATTTAAACTCCAGGTCTACTTTTGCATTTGGCAGCAGAACGCTACCAATATATTAAAGGAAAAAAATACATTTTTCCCTGTTATGATTTAGCAGCCTGTTTTAAATTTAATCAAATGGATGCCTTTCGTTTTAATCTAATTTAAGCCCCTGTGGGTGCCAGCTCATGCTTTGCAGAAACCCTGACGTAGCTCTCTCAGGTAAATGGAACTGTATGTGGCTGGTGTTAGTGCTCCATTTCCACAGGCTGAGGGCGGACAGGCGATACCTTGCGGGGACGACGTGGTGCAGACTCAGGAATGCACACACGTGTCAGAGCAGCTGTTAGCGGTTGAAGAGGGAGCACTGCCAAGGCAGGCCGACTGGCTGTACAGTATATGTACATACTTGGATGCTCTGTGAAAGTAGCCCGACACACACTCGCACAAAAGAAGTTGTGTTCGAGTTCTGCTCGGTTGTTTGTATTCACTATGCATCCGTTCACCAACTACAAAAACACTCACACAGAATAGCATACATACACACCGCCGTGGTCGGTGCTGCAGAACTCTGCTCGTCCAGGCTGATCTCTGCCTCCTGACCTTTGACCCCGTTGCCTTCCAGAGGAACTACAAAGGAATGCACCAACAGGAGGGCTGACTGGAAGCCGGTATATAGGTACCTGAGCCAGCTTCCACCCACACACACACACACACATACACAAAAAGCCCCACGCTCCGCACATTTATTCAATTGATTTTCTTAGCTGCAATAGCTTTCAATTGAAGTCACTCTAGTCCACTTCCACGGCCTGACGCTGATGAAAGGGCCCATTCACTGCTACATTATCCACTGATTTTTCAGGGCTTTCTGACAATGATCCTGGAAGAGGACAGTGAAAGGCTATAACAGGCTCAACAATTGAAAAATGTCACATTAGGTGGGATTTTGCTGTAATGTTAGGCCTTGTGGTGACTAAACCTCCTTTCCTGGCACAGTCCTACTTAGATATGTGACACTTTCTAACTTTCTAAGGAAATAAAGTTCTCATTTCTTTTGAATAGGAAGTCAGATTTTGTGGCCTGTTGCTTCCTGTTTCGGTAATGAATCTCCAGGCATGGGTTTGTCATTGCATTGTGCCATCAAAAGTGGACTACAAAGTCAGTCTGATTTGACCTACACTTACACATGTTCTCTGTAGTGGCATACTTAGTTCATATATGTAGCCCATCGTTAAATCCAGCTGTTCCACTGGCAAGCAGATTATTCTGCAAAAATCTAAAGTACAGTCTCATCTCATATCACAAGTCAATAGCTTAAAGTAAATCATTATTACTATTATTGAATGTTCCATTAAAGTCTGACTGCACATGTTCCTTTTATTTTCTCTTTGTTAAGCCTTTCTCTGGCGAACAGCAGCGTCATCATCATCCCCCATTTAATACTTAACCAGCTTTGTTGGCTCGTATTGACTTTGTACTTTAGCTACTTCACTGGCAGCTGCTGCTCAAGGTCACCCGGGGGACTTGAAAACTGAAAGGGAGAGGCAGGGCAGTGAAGAGCAGTAGAGGGAGAGATGGAGAGAATGAGAAAGTCAAGAGAAGATACGAAAAAAAATGTGTCTGTGTTTGCACATGCCTGAAAGTGCGTGTGGAGGGAGAGGAAGAAGAGCAAGTGGGTGTGAGATTGAGCGATAATAGTGCGCAGTGTATGCCGGAGTGTACCGCACGAGTTGGGATGAAAGAAATTGAGAGTCCAGAAAATTTCGCATGTAGTGGGATTTTTTTTTTTTTTCCCATTAGGAGTCAATGACAGAAACATCAACCAAGCGCTGCGGCATTTTCATTCTCACAACTGTGTCATCAGCAGAAATTTTCCCACTTGAGAAAATTCTCTCAAAAGCGTGAGTCGCTGCAAGGGAGAAAAGGGGAAGAAGACCAGCCTCATCATTCCCTTTTTTGCATTTTCCTCTGTCCTGTGTTTTACTTCCCCTTCCCTTCCCTCCCTTTGCTTTGGTTCTTTTTTACTTTTCTCTTTTTCCTCCTTCCCTCTCTCTATCAGAATGACGTGGAAACACTGATGCTATTTGGCTTGCGATGGCTCCCTGCCACATTTCCATTTCCCTCGTCTTTTTTTTTTTTTTTTTTGATTTAATGACGACGCAGTGTTTGACATTTTCTTGACACAACGCCACAGACTGAGTGGCAGTAGCTGATGTGGGCCAAGTGAAGAAAACCAGCAACACTTCCTCTCCATCTTATCTCAGTGAAACATTATTATGAGTGGGAATAACCGGCATTCACCTGAATGCCAGCGTGGCGGCGGCGCCTGATACTGGACTCCTGTTGGAGATTTTGGAGTGCAGAGCGAGAAGCAAAACAGTCACACTGCTGCCTTGCTGTTTGGCAGGAGAGGGTGTCACACTCCCCGGTTGCCATTGTTTGTTTTTCTGTAGTCAGATTAATAAATCATGAATATTTCATGATTGCCTGCTCTCTCTTAGATAAAGAACCCAGCTTGTGATGGAGAATGTTAATGATGTGGAGGATAATAAGTTTGAGTGCGGTACAGCTTAATTAGGACTCTTTGATATTTTGGTGTGTGCATGTGTGAGAGACATATTTAAGCCTATAACTAGATAAACCCTCTGTTTGTTATTTTATCTCATCAGGCGGTATGTCCAGCTCACATCCCCTCTGACATTCTCCAGCTCCGTCTTTCTCTCTCCTCGTTTTTAACCGTCACATTTGGGTTTTTGAGTTGCTTCAGCCTCATTCGGTGTTATTTGGGGCAAGTCACTGTGTCACCGTTACATGAGAGAAGTCAACACGGCCTCATCAGAGTATTTCTGTCGTGGCTTCCGTCTGTTTCTTTTATGATTGGTATTTTCCCAGCAGTCAAAGTCTCTGGTGATCAACTTAACTCACACGTGGTTTACTTTGAAGCACTATATAAGCACTATTTGGTGGACTTTTACCGTAATAATTCCACAAAATGGTGATAATGAATGAAAATGAAAAATGTCCAAAACCAGGTGATATTCAATTTGCAGTCGTAGAAAATGGGGGAAAAACAGCAAATCCTCACATTAAACAACTTGGAACCAGCAAATTTTTGCTTGTTAAATCACTTATGATGATACTTGTCAATAATTCCAAAAAACGATTGTAATTTGGGGACACTTCCTGTATCTACGGACTATAGCTTGTCTTGACTGTTTATCAGTTGATGTTTGTACAATAGACTAATCTAAGCTGCAACGAATGAGTATTTTCATTATTAAATAATGAAATGATTATTTTCTCGATGAATCGTTTGGTCCATTAAGTATTTGCAAATAGTGGAAAATGCCCGTCAGTTCCCGGAGCCCAATGTGACGTCTTCAGATGTCTTGTAATGTCTCTGTTTTCCAAAACCCCCAAATGATTTAGTTTGCTGTTACAGCAGCCTGAGACAACAATAAGACATTCACACTTTAGATGCTTTCACAGGTAATTTTTTGGCAGTTTTTAACACTGTTTGATTGATGATTTAGGTGTCAATCAACTACTAGACTAATCTCTAATCATTTCATCTCCACTAATCTCACATCTGCTCAAATGTTTTACAAGTTTGTGTTGCTGCTTGTTTTTTCGTCTGTGTGAGTTTTGGCGGTGTGTGGCTGCTCATCCATCCGTGTTTTTTTTTGTGTCTTCGTACATGGGCGTGTGAAAAGGAGCGTGTGTGTGTGTGTGTGTGTGTGTGTGCGTGCGTGCATGTGAGAGAGTGCACGTAGGATGACTGGGGTTGTGACCCTGCTGTCTGTCCCCTTGCTGAGTGACGAAGCCAAAGCCCCGCTCACTGACCCACATTCATTGAGGGATTACGAGCACAGCCAAGCTGCCCCTGGCCTCAGAGGTGGTGGCGGCGGTTGTGGAGGGGCGGGGGAGGGCGTGGGGGTGGGGTCAAGAGTAGGAAAGAGCTGGTGTATGGACGTGAACTCGGATCATACACATGCATGGGATCAGACAGTGAAGCCCAAGTGAACCCCCACCCCCTTCCCCACCAAGGCCAGATGCTGGCTACTTGGTGGAGAGCTGGGAGGGCTCCCCCCAAAATGAAAATCAATGAGGGTATTAGCACAGCAGTGGGCCAGCCCTTTGGAATCATTTCCTCCTATTAAAAGCTGCCCACTTCTACTCTGGAGAGAAAAACGGGTTCCAAGGCTTGTTGTGCTTGTGGTAAGAGACTGAAGCAAAAAGGAATCAAAATGCATTCCATCCCCAGAACTGTCAGGAAATGTCTAAGAGGAATCAATTAACAAGAGACAAATGCACTGTAGTAAAAGTTGTAACCACCCTGTCTTTCTCTCTCTCTCTCTCTCTCTCTCTCTTTCTGCCACTCTTGATGCTCTCTCATCCTTAACTAGTGCTGATGCAGTGATGTAAAAAGTTTGCAGGCAGACAGTTAAGTCAGTAGCTGGAAGGCCCTGACAGTGCAGAACAGAAAAAGGACGAGAGAAAGAAGCTGATTGGGTCCTTGTGAACGCAATTAAACTAGACGGGTATGTGACTGGCTGAAGCAAAAAGTGATGATCAGGACAGACGTGTGATTGGCTCCTCATTAAATTCTCTGCTGAGAGGGGATGAGAGGAAGATATGGCTGCTGTCTGCAGGTTTGGCGAGCACAATGAGTTCTGACTTCTGACACCTGTCCTTTTTTTTTTTCCAGACAGAGACGTAGTGTTTAAGAGAATTTCTCATGTCTCCGCTTTCTCTGTGTGGCACAGGGCATGCTGAGACAGGGGGGCAAACGCTGCCCTGAGCCACATTCTCAACTCCATCATTCCAACATTCTCACGTTCAGCTGCAGTTTTTTGGCATCGGCCCCCTTTTTTTAAAAAAAAAAAATCTATATCCAACATAAACGGAGTCAGTCAGAGAACGAACTCTTTCTGTGTCTGTTGTCTCTCGCTGTATTTAAAAGCCCAAAACTATGATTGTTTCTTTTAAAGGTATGTTTGAAAGGTATATGTTTATATCATACACAGATAAATAGACTTTAATGTGGCCTGTGCAGTGACGAACCCATGCAGAGTAACTTTTTCACTCTGAGCTGTACAGAGAATTTTAGTGTCTGAGCTGCAACTTCACTGTTTGAATTCACTGTCAATGCACTTAGCTGGTTTGAGTTAAAAAAAAAAAAAATGGTTGGAGAAAGGTCAACTTTTAAGTGAATTTAGCTCGTCTCATATATAAAAAGCACATTAATGTAATTCATCAATCACTCAGCTCTATGCAAGGGTCTCATTTCTGATTGAGCAGCACATTTGTGCTCCCATTCTATTTGCTTATGTGACCAGTCAAGTGGACACTGGGTTCACTATGAAGTGAATTGGGCCGTAGTTACATGCCTGTTTTCTTTTCACTACTAAACTGCAGAGCGAAGGGGTTGTTAGAGCATGGGAGGTCAGGGATGTGTGTGTGTGGAAAGAGGGAGTTGAGAGGAGGGGTTGCCGCTGGTCCCGGGGCTCCCAGGGATTTGTCCCTCTTCCTGAATGACTCTGCGGTCCCCGGGCTGTGGAGCACCTGACCACAGTTATCTCATCAATGAGGAGCAGTGGGCAGAAAGTCTGGCCTATATCTGCTGCAGAAACTGACACACTCGGCGTTAACGCGCACACACACACAGAGCTCATACTTAAAAGATGAACTTCTCCTTCCGAATAAGAACACAGAGCATAGTCCACCAGCATTGTCAGAGCTCACCTCCTGTGAGTGGCCTGGGTCCCTTGGGGCGTTGCAGCAGCTCCACTGGGGAAAGGGGGGGTAGTAGCTAGGTTTTATGGTAGCTTTTATGGGCCCAAGAGGCAGTTCAGCAAACACCTACCAACGGCACATCAATGGGGCGGCAGATCGTTGACGTCAGCTCGCACGCTGACCTCCCTCCTTCACTTCTCACCGCCACAGGAACGAAAACAAACACTCAACCACTCTGCTGGTATTCATATTCAAATAGTAATTGGCCAAAGAGGGGAATCTGAGTAAGGGCAGAGAGAAGGTGGTGGGGTGGGGGAGTAGAAGAGGGCAATAGCTTAAAAAAGCATTATGTCACTGAAGAATGTGTGCATGGCTCAATGTTTAAGGGGCCAAGGCTTCGAGGAGAGAAAGAGGGTTTTGTTGGAGCAGATCTGGCTGCCTGGCAGGCTGATGGAAGGGCTCTTTTCCCTGTCTGGTTCATCACGCTTTTTATGGCTTGGTTTGACTTCCACTCTTGGGGTGTAAAAGTTGGGGCTGCCCCCAGGCGCTCCAAAGGGGTCCTATTGTGCTAAAGTTTGCTCTCTTTCCAGAGGGAACGCTTGTGTCTTGTTGACATCGCAGCCTCCCCATATGGTCCCCTTTTACTCCCACCATGCTTCACCCCTCTCCATCAACCCCGACTCTTCCTACTGCTGTGGCCTCTCTTCCTCGTGCATCACTTCGCTCTTGCTTTTGAAGCTGGGGCGACAACTGGCAACAATGGCTGCTCTCACAGCCCCAGCCTTCGACAACCATGCCCTGGTCTGGCAGGTTCCACGACACTTCACGGATCAGCGGCTAAGCCAAAACTAACCAGGGAGGAGGAGGAGGAGGAGGTGTAGGAGGAGGAGGAGGAGGAGGGGAAACGGTTACAAGGGAAGAAGGCATCTGGTCTCACCAAGGAGATTCTCAGTATGCCCGGAGTGTGGGTGTATGATTGACCGGAGATGGGAAGGAGAGAATCATTTTGGTTTCTGTATTTTTCCCACTTTCCTTGGCAGTTTGTTTGGTGGTGCTGCTGCGTGGTGTTTATTCATGAGCTTGATGGGGCCTCCTTTTCAGATAAAGTAGGAGGAGTGCATGCTTGTTTTTGGGAGGCGATGTAGGACAAAGTGCAGCTGCTGGTGGTAATGCTGGATATTTTAAATTAACACCCACTCTCCTTCCCTACAATTTCTTCCTGCTGTGTCTTCTCCTTGCTCACAATTTCTCTTCCTCTCTTTTATGTAGTCATTTCTTCTGTCTCACAGTCCCACGGCCTAAAAAGCCCACATACCCTGCTATTTAATTCTGCATACATGTGACAAGTCTCCTGAAAAAGCTCGCCAGCATTACTTCTCTTGACCCTGGCCCTTCTCAGATCTCATTACATCATCAATGGAAACATTCTAGGAATAAGGATGTTTCTTGTTCCATTTCCACAGACATTCAGTGGTTTAGTGGCATTTTTCCACGGGTGCTGAATGCAGTTTGCAGATCCACCTAGAGTCAGATCTATAAACATGTAAGCTTACGTTGTGCAACTCAGCCCCTTGTTCCGTGTGGCTGTGTCGCAGAGCAATGGGATGCTTTTCCTGTGTCAGTGGCTTGATTTTTACTCTGCTGCATCCTGACTGGTGGTGTCTATCCAACCGCATCCCTTCCATTGAAGCAAAAACAAAAACACAGGAGAGAAAGAGCTCAAGTGGGAAAAGCAGTAGAAAGAGAAAAGTTGAAAGAGACAGTGGAAGAAAGGTGGAAGGCGGGTAGCAGAAAGAACGGCAGATCATCCTGGTTTGTTTAGCTGCTCGGTGGGATGTATTTTCTTTTGTGGGGGTGAATTGAAGTGTTTATTTCCCCAGAAAGATGTGACACGACAGCACTTTATTCTCAAAGAGTCTGCATCTTGTTTGCCGTTGCAGCTCGCTCGCCAGACGCAAGGTTCTGTGGCTGTCTGAAGTGAGAGAGGAGAGAGGAGAACTTTTTGATGCCTCAGCCTATAGCAATAAGCGGATCCTATAGTAAGCGGCATTGTGCCACGTCTTTGTAAGGACCTGTGTTGTCGTGTGTACTACTAAACATCCTTGGTGACGGAAATGTTGAGCCAGCCAACTTTTAGATAAGCCGGCCACTTAAATCCTGGTTCAGAGAGGCAAAATCAGGGTTCTTGACTTGATTACCGATATTCATGCATCAGCCACAGTTGAGATGCACTTGACTTAAATCCCTACTGCTCTGTTAGGGGTGTTGAGTGGCCATCAGTTAGAGACTTCCTATACCAAGCAGCTCCCGCTGTAAATAAATGCCAATGTCAAATCCAAAATGGACAGGACAGTGGGTGTGTATATGGTTTTGTCTATACTAAATTTGGTGCCTGCATAGGACACGTTCACACGTGTTTGGTGTCTACGCACTTGTGGGCACGGTAAAATGACAAAATTTGACTTGGTAAGATTTGAGCAAGATTTGCCTGCTTTAACAGGGTAAATAACGATGAAGCCACCAATACACAATATTTTCCTGGCTTCCAACAAAAACACCATTAGTTGTGTTTGCCGGAGCATTCACAACTTGGATTTGAAAAGCAGAGGTCTACAGAGCTGGACGAGTGCCAGCTGCCCCTGCATCACCTGGATGCCCAAACATTTACATTTCAGTTCAGGAGTCCAAGGATGTTATAATTTTTATGCAACTAACCTGGAAGTTAATCAGAGAGTTTCTGGAGCTCAGGCTAAACCAGGGTTCCTTGTACTTTGGCAGATTCTCACAGTGTACAATTACAATGTACCGACTGGCCACTGCCAAAGTGCTAACTCAAACCAAACAAGATGCTTCAATCAAGTTGAAATCTACTAGGAGTCCCAAAGGCCAGTTTTCTTCATTGTGTGTCTGTTTGAATGGATGACTTTCAAATACGTCACTTTTTCCATCTGTAGGAGTTGTCACAAGATTTTGGTGCAATTGTGGTCGGCAGCTCTTCTATATTGAGGTGATAGGTCAAATTCTTCTATGGTTCCCCAGACACAGATGTAGATGTGTCTGTCTGTGTGTGAAAGGAAGTGCTTCTATTTGCTAGTGGGCCCAGTCTGGAGTTTGTGGGGTATCTGGTGACGGGAGAGTATTTGCAGCTACATAGCTTACTATCTATAAATACACATTTATATTCTACAGGGATTGCTGACTTTTTTTTGGAGCTCAAGGAAAGCATGAGCTAATACTGTCTGAGTATACCTGCTATGTAACGTGTGTTTGGCAGTCTTCACCTTTCTGTTATGGTCGTGGAGAGTGTGTATTTTGTCTTTGGCCCGGACAGTGGAGGATTGCTTTTCTGTCTGAGTATCTGCAAAGTGTTTGCACTGTAGCCGGCGAGGGGACAGACAGAAATCCAGACAAGTATGTGTTACGTTTACACTGCAGACTGAGCTGTGTGTGTGTGTGTGTGTGTGTGTTAAATTGTGCATCTGCATATACATATGTGTGTGCAGCTAGGCCTGCATGTGTTCCCTTTAGCAAAGTAGTGCTGATTCAGTAGTGTGTCCTTCCATTCCCACTTTTTCCTGCTTTTCTCAGTGAATGTTCTTCTTTTTAAGCCTTCAGGCAACACTCCCACTCAGCGTCTTCCTCCCTGTCCGCATACACACACACACACACATGCACATACACACACCTCTCCCTCCCTCCCGCATACTCAGCAGCATCTTGTTTGGCCGAAACCCGGCGCTAACTCTAACTGTGGCCACTCATGTGGAAC
Organism: Pempheris klunzingeri; assembly: GCF_042242105.1. NCBI lineage: Eukaryota > Metazoa > Chordata > Actinopteri > Acropomatiformes > Pempheridae > Pempheris > Pempheris klunzingeri. The sequence continues at coordinate 7,194,953 of NC_092027.1, forward strand.
CCCCAGAAGCTACAAAACATGAATAATGTATCAGCAAGAGTAGTTTTTATTCATGTTTTTTTTTTTTTTTTGCTCCTCATATTAAATAGCATGTCCACGCATACCCATGCAGTCGTACAGTGCTGCATACCCCCCTCATCCTCCTCCTAATTGTACCGGCAGCCTTTGGATTTCACCAGTATTTTCACGAGGCAGCACGGAGGCATCTGACTTCCTATAGCCTGCTCTACCTTTGACGTGGAGAAAATTTTATTTGAATTTCATCCAGGATCAGAGAGTGACCTTAAAGGCCTGTTTTTTGGATGAACGCTGAGTGAATTTTCTGAGTTCACACGGTCTGAGGAGCAGAGGAGATTCATTATTCAATAAATTGCATTTAATGTGAAGTATGAAGCGAGACCAAATGAGCCTCAAAGCCGACGGCATCTCTGGATGCTGATAAGCTTTTTAGAGGACGACACAGGGGAGGTTTTTGGGAACGGGAACAGACGGACTACATCTCCAAAAAATAGATGCGTTGCTTTGCATTTCCCAGCTGCAGTATCTATTGGGACGGCTGAGGCAAGTAGATCTAAGAGCTCTGTCATTACTAAGTTTGCTCTAGCTTCATCATTGCTGCCAGATCTGCTGTGCATTTTCCATTATAAATCTTCCTAAATAAATCAGGAAATCTCCGGCTACAGAAAAATCTTCAGAATCTCCTTTTCTCATTATATCTAGTGTATGAACTTGATCTGTAACACTTGCATATCTTGAATTTCTCAGACGTTTTGATCAGTCCCTTTTCCCTTGTTGATGTTGGCGATAAAGACGTCTCCCTCTGCATCAGCTCTTGCGTCAGTGTTTCCACTTCTAATTTAACTAGCACTGTGGAGCAGACACTGGCATCTCTTCTGCAGTGCATATTTGATTAAAAAAAAAAGAGCGATGGGGTAAGTTTCCCCGTGTAAAGAGAGACTGAGGCAGACACACCTCACATCTGACTCTGATTTCATGTAACATGCACAGTTCCCTGTGTAGGATTATGGATGTTGTGTACAGATACCTTACAAACAGCTCTGAGCTGCTGTGAGCACGATCAGAGTCCATCTGGGCACGCTGCCCTCTGAAACTCCATAGAACGGTTTCAGAAGAGAAAAGGCCACAATCATCTTTATTACACATTGGAAGTTTATGACTCGCCAACACCATAAAAAAAGCTTCCTCACTTTCTCATTTAACCACCTCAAGAGTGTGCGACTCCAACCTTTGGTTCTTTTGACTCACAAACTAAAACAAAGACCCTTCATAGTGTTTCTACTTACTCTGTGTAAGTGTGACCTCTGTCCTCGCCAATTCGCTGAGGTACCTCACAGTACAGGCCTCCAACTGTCCTCACATGCACTTATCGGAAAGATCATACAGAAAGTCTTGAGTTAGTATCCATGTACCTTTTAGCCTTGAACATTAGTTTATTGCATCAATAAAATTTTGACAATGATGAAAAGTGGGGCTAGTTGTTCTGAGAGAGGTAATATCTCAGATCATTTGTGTCACATTTCCTGTTCATTAACAGAATATGGCCTTATCACTGGAGATAATATTGGTCCCCTATCCTATCCTGTACCGTCAATACGCATAAAACATCTCCTATTTTAATAAAACTCCCGTGTGACCTTCCATAAAAGGTTAAAGGAGGACTAGCAGAGCCACGTTAGCTTTTAGCTTCACTTTCAAAGCTAATCAGAGAGCAAAGGCGAGATTAGCGTCCGCTAGTCCCGTTATCTGCTAATCACCTCAAAGCCGTCCACCTGACCTGTCCTCTTCAGTGGTCGTGCATTACACACTTTATCACTTCACGTGGCGTTAACTCAGAGTGCACTCAAGACACTGTGCATTACTTTTATTGATAATGCATATTTTATACGCTGCACTTTCAGACGGAAAGACCTCTGAATGTAGTGTAGGCTATGTGCGCTCCTAATTTCCCTCATGTCTTGTTGCACAGCTCAAGCTATTTCATTTGATAGCCACTTCCCTAAGTCAGCATTTTACGTGATACTTGTAAGTGTTGAAGCGAAATTTAGTTAAACTTTTACGGAAACTTGTTTTGTTTGCTGGAGGCACGGTGAATACGACATTTGAGACCAGGCTGTGAATGATTTCTTTTTTTAAAGATATTTTAGAAGCCACAAAAATCCAAGGTGTTGTTTTTTTTTCACATGCTTTGTTTATTTTTTTTAGAATTAATTTAACATCATGAATTTACTTTGCTTTCACTTTCTTCTTTTTTTCCTTTTGTCACGTCGTAATCAGATCCAGGTCAGACGTGTGTAATAACAGCGTTGTCTAGTTAATGATTGTCAGATAACATTACCCAACACACCCTTATCAAGGCCATATGTGTCAGGCTGTCACTCCTTATCAGAGAGTTACTACATGGATGGATGCACTTGTGCATACATACAAAATAAACATGGACAGAGAGACTGGAAATCTGGACCGCAAAATGAATAAGCCTGTCGTTTGTGCCAAGCACAGCTGGACACTGTATTTGCTGCTGAAATTCAGGCCACCCACCACAGTTTGGAGGTGTGTTGCGTTCAGAGCTCCTCATTGGATAATTCTTCTCATCTTTTCTCCTCTGTTTAGTCATAGTGACATATCTTATCAATACGTGGTAATTTCTACTTTTATGTACTGCAGTGATGATGCACAGGTCTTTAGTGACAAAATGTGATGGGGATCTGTGAGTTTTCTTGCCAAAATCGCTCGTCTCTTTGCAGTGTTTGCTCACTGAACCGTGTGAATGTCAATGATCCATTTCAACTGTGCGTGAGACCCTCTGTCTGTTTTAGAATGGAGATCAAATCATGTTTGGTCCCCTGTTGTGCTGAAGCACTTCCCCTGTCATGCTCTTGTATGCCTGTGTTTTATTTATTTATTTTTTCCCCCCCAGAAATTCTATCATGGCAAACTAAGCTAAAGAGTAGAACAGTATCTGAATGCATAATGTTAATGGATCAGTTAATAGCCAATTGAAGGCAGGAGCACATCGACCATTTATGAATCGATATAGCAATAAATAAGTGCACGCATCAGTGGTCGCTAAGAGCGTAAAAGGGCAATATTCTGTGTTAATGCTTTCCATCTGGGCATCACCGTGTTGTTAAGGCACAGACTCGGTCCACTGATCGGTCCGTGGGCAGAAAATAAATCGGTGACTACTTTGATAACAATTAAATGTCTAAGTAATTTTTCAGACATTCATTGGTTTCAGCTTTCCATAGTGAGGATTTGCTGCTTTCTTTTGCCTTATATTATGAACCGAACATCTTTGAGGTTTGAAGGCATCAGTTTGGACTCTGACAAACCGTGACGGACGTTTTACTGCATTTTATGACCCAAACAAATGAATTAGTAAGGTTTGATAAAGTTAAATGCCTTTTTATTGAAACACCTAATTTATCCATCTTCGTGTGTAGCGGCACAGTTTCCCCCCAGAAAATTGGATCGTGGAGGTGTCAAGCACTTTCCCAACTCGAAAAAACAGGTTTTCTTTTTTCCCACCATTGCGACATGCTGTTGTGATTAATTGCTGCGAAGTGAGTGTATGTTGCGATAGATCAATCATCAGTTACCTGCTGTGCAGAATCAGACAGACCCTGACACACTGCGTTGTCAGTTTAGGTACCTGATGACTGTTAAAACAACTACCTCACTCATTAGATACACTACACACCCTTTGGTGTGTGATGTAGCTCCACTGTTTCTTTTCCCAGGAGCTCAATAAGCCTAATGTCAGATTTCATAAAAATGTAATAATGTCATCTGATGTTAACAGAGGTAAGTATTTATGTCAGACGAGGTGGGACTCCACCACTAAAAACACTGCAGTAAAACCCTCAGTGGCAGTAAAGACTTGAAATGTCCCATGATTCTCTAAATACTGTAGCAGTGATTTTTCCATCAGACCCTGTGGAGGGACATTGTAAGTTTTCCATTTTAGGCACTAAAATTGTCAAATTTAAAGGCACTTTTGGCTGTTAAGCGTTTCATTGAGCGTTGGTGTTTTGTCCTTTCCTTTTTCATTGCAACTTATAACAGTAGCCACAAATATTCCCTCTAAAAATAGAAGCCAGCTTCAGAAACACATATCATTTGAATTTCCACAAGAAATGTGACACTGGCAGTCATATGTCTTTTCCAGCCACTGTGATATGGGTGCGGTTCAAGTTCCTCCACACGGCTGAATGGATGAGTTTGCGGAGATGTGAATGGGAGGTGTGAAGTGGCCGGTCTTTGCAAACAATAGGTGTTGCGGCTGCTGGCAGGAAGGTGAACAAGTTTAAATCACAGAAGGACAAGGGGAAATGCCAAAGGAGAAGTAACTAATGCTCTTTTCTTCTAAACAAACTGCTTACTGTTCACAGCCCTTTCTCACGCAAATCCTGTGGTTAAATGCAGGGGAAAAAAACACGAGTTAACCCCGTCACAGATTAATTCCTGGTTAATTGCTTTTTACGCAAGATCTGGGTGTGCAGCTGTAGCTCTGTACTCTAAAGAACATTGAATTCCATTAAACTTAAGCTATAAATAAATAATAAAGATAGTTGTTGACCTTCAGCTTGTTAAAAGTATTATTGAGGGTGTTAATGTCCTTCTCTGTGCAACCAAAAAGAACTGAAGTGATATGTTTCCCTTCAGAACTCTCAAAGACAGTGTTGCTTTCAGCTGGTCAATAAAGTTGGGTTACTGCTCACAGGCTGTGCATTTTGGATGTACTTTTATGGAGTTGTAATAGTTTTGGTATTCATATCTTGTAAGGAAAACTGACCTATTGACACTGTGTTCACGCTGGTATCTGCTTGCAGCGTTCATAGACCCAAGCAGGCTGAAAATACACCAAATTTGTTTTCTTTTGGGGTATAGCACCAATCTAACTCCCCTATCCTCTTCCTATCAGCCTCATCTCACCTTTAAGTGGAGCTTGACTTGTTGGGCGCACTTGGTCAGGGCGCAATTATGTAACGGGAAAGGAAAGTACGTCAGGGCTTGAGATAGCTGAGTGGCTCTGATGGTCCTGCCGCGGCCTGATGGAAGAACATTTGTGGCAGTAATTTAGCACATGGGTGCTTCCGCTGCAGGGGTTATTGTATCCGTCACGCTCGGCTGCGACCACGCCGACCCCCGCTTGTGTTTTCAGGCCGACCGGCTCCCCCGTAAACTCACTGGCTTCCAACAATAGACTGCAAAATGAGACGCACCAGACAGAGAGTTGGGAGGCAGACAGACAGAGAGAGAGAGAAAGAAGGGGGAGATTGTGGAAAGGAGAGATTAACGGGGTGAGAATGTGAGTTGAGGCAAGAAAAGAGGAATAAATTGAGGCAAGAAACACAGACTGGGCGCACAGAAAACCACACACCATGAACTGATGACCTGGGGATAACTGAAAGCATGGTTATCTCAGCGTCTGCAACCCAAACATAAACAGAACATAGTTTTTAAGTAGAATCAATATATTGGAAAAAATGAAATGAGATTTAAAAGTAGAGAAGAACAGCTGAAGAAGTATTCTGGAGTGATGTGATGGGAATAAGACCGAGGGGAAAAAAGTTGGAGACTGAAAGTAATAGTGTAACCAGGATGGCAGATTGTGTCAGGCAGACCACAGGAGGCCTGTGAGCACAACATAAACAGAGAGCATGTGTGTTACTGAACCAGACCACAGAGGCTCGGTCTGCTCCTGACCAAAACAGGCAGGCTCTGTGTGTGTGTGTGTGTGTGTGTGTGTGTGTGAATATGGATGTATATGTACGCCTGTGTGACAGTGTTTGTTTAAAACCACAACATAGCACAGGACAACAGCTGTTTTAGCCAATGTGGTCAGCGCTAACCTCCGCTTCAGCCAGACCTCATTTAACATCATATTTTCAGTCTCTGGGGTGTTTTTTGACTCGAACCAGACACCTCTGCTCTGCCCTTATTAATTAAGGGTTTCTCAGAAGAGTACTGTTGATGTAAAGGCCGTGATATACGAGCAGTGTCGTGAGGTAATGAAGAACAGCACTACTGCCTTCAGCAAGGAGAGAGCTTCACGAGTGGGACAGAGTCTACATGGAGGCCATAAAGAGCACAAGTACCAAGATCGAGGGCTGTTGGCTGTAACTGTTGGTATAATAACCCATCTGAATCACCATCATTAAATGTCACCTACGCACCATGGCCGCAAAGATGTAATATATCATCTGTCTTTTAGCATTTCTATGGGGGATTTGTAAAGAGGAAATTCAGCCTTGTCGGGATAACATTGTGCCTTTTTGACCAAGTAGTTCCAGCAACTTTATCTGCAACAGCAACATATATAGCAAATAGCATAGTTTCCCTTTTGTTTATATCAGAAACTTTCACCTTACTTGTTTTTCAGACTAGTCAGCTGCATAACTAACATCTAAATATTAATATCATCATTAACACATAACATTTGTAGTCACTACTATCATTAGGACTACAGATGCAAAATGTGACACTGCAGACTCATTGGAAAGGACGTTATCAGAAGAGGATTTTTTTTTTGTTTCAGCAGCTATGGTGAAACTGTAAGTTCCTAAAATAATTCCTGGGATCTGGGAAACGGCGGGGAAAGAAATTCCCTATGGGAAAAATGAAAGGAGTTTTAGCTTGATGCTTTTCTGCTCTATGATGAAAATCCCAAGCAGCCTACTTTGTAGACAAAACTATAGTGAAGATGGCAACAATGACAGCGTTTTACAAGCCCATCTAGCTGAAAATGTTTACTGTAACCACAGCTACAAGTGCAACCCAAATAGAAATCTTATTTTCTTAATCAAAACCAGTGTCTATTCAATTCAGTACAGTAGTTGTCCTGAAAAGGAAAAAATGATTTCACACAAGGTTTTAGGTGAAACATGCAGGAAAACATGTAAAAATACATGAAACCCCATGATAACACAGCGTACAGACACATGAAAAATTTACAAAAAGGTATCAAATGTAGGCTTTGAGATTACAGAACATAAAGAAACCAAATCAGTGAAGACTAGTACGTTTTTATTCAGGCACAAGATGCTGCATCGATTATGTGCAAATGATCTTCATCTAACTGGGGTGAGGATAAATGAGTCCTTGGTAAATGAAAGCAAATGTTTTAGTTATGCAAAGCTGACATTCTGCTGTTATGAAAAATAGTGCACAACAAAGTCACACTTTTATTTTTCTAACTGCCTGAAACGTCTGCAGATTTTCAGGCCCTTATCCGTCCGTCACCTCCAGCTGCCTGGGAGGGGGAGGGCAGATAGCCGGGTGCACCGAGCAGTGCCAGGGAAAAATTAGCTCGATGTCTCGAGAGGAAAGCTGAGGTGTGGACTATGCCCTGATTGTTTAGCATTTCAAAGGATGTCCGCTGAGAGAGGAAATGAAGGGTGTGGAGAGATGGCAGGATGGCGGGACCAGAGAGCAAGAGTGGAACAGGCTCGGAGGGACGGGGCCTGCCTCATCAAGAGATCTGACCCCGTCTCCAAGTTAGAGCTTTCTCATATCGATTAGTTATGCCATGTCACTGCCATTGTTCCCTGCTTGTCCGGGAATCTATCTCCTTCCGTCTCTGGTACAGTGCTTCCTGCAAAAGCCCCCAGAGAGACTACAGACAAGTCTTAGCCCTTCACATCCCCTCTGTCTCTCAATGAGAAAAGCTTTTTAGCTGGTAGTTGCCAAAAAAATGACCTAGGGTTGGGGGGGGGGGGGGGGGGGGCTTGAGAGAAAGGAGTTGAAAACTGAGAATGTGTGGTGCCATTTCCACCCCCCTCTTGTTCTTCTTCTCCCTCACGCGCACACACAATCCCTTTTGCCTTAGCAACCGCTCGGCTTTTCCCAGTCCCAACCCTTTTCGCCAGCCCGTCACTCACTGTGCCGGAAAATCCGACTTTCTCTTCAGTCAGGGATCAAAGCTCAAAGCTCAGCCCATTCGCCGTATGAGAAGTCACATTCTTGGGCTTTCGGCTGATCCGCGGGGACCTGCCTTCGCCGCCCGGCAGCAGAAAACTGCTGCTGTCGCCGTTTGTCCAGGAGAAATCACATCATGCACTGTGCCTTTTTTCTCATTCTCCCTGTTCCTCTTACAGGTTTCCACGTAAATCATGAGTCATGCATGCACGGACACACCTCGTGGTTAAACGAAGGCAGACTCCTGTTTGTGTGTGCGTGCGTGCGTGTGTGTGTGTGTGTGTGTGTGTGTGTGTGTGCGTGTCAGCTCTGTGAGGGATTACTCCCCATAGGATCACACACGGGGAGAGTAGGGATGAACTGAACTTACCTTGACCTCTTTGGCAAGGATAGAAAGGAAACTTGGTGGTCTGTAAAATGGGTGAAATAGAAAAAAAAAAGAGACAGTGGAAGATCTCGGTCAGGAGTGATCTAATGGGAGGAATGATGAATATGGAGCGTCTGTTATGATCCATGAGGGAGGGGATGACTCCTCTTTTCTTGTTCCATCGTCTCTGTTAAGTCCAAAACAGATGACATTTATCAAAGTGAGGACAGCTGCAGTTAGGTTTCCAAGGTTAAAAACAAGAAATTGGAACAAAGAATGAGAGAGAAGAATAGAATTCATGTTGAAAGGGATTTCTCACATCTGCTTTTGCAATATTACTTACTGGCTCATTGATGAATCCTGCTCGAGGGTTTAGCTGCCTCAAGTAGTTTTGGAGACTTAAAAGATTTGTGTTTTTGAAAGTCTGACCCATAAACTTTTGAGGACTTTTTTTTTTCTAAATTGCCAAAATTTTACTCTGCATCTCTTTTTTTTTATTGTGCCGCTTTTTTACCCTGACGACTCAGAGTTTCTGTCAAACTGTCAAATGAGTTTCAAGCAAACTTTTAAATGTCACAAAAAAATGAAAATCAGGTTGTTCCTCCATCAGCTTGGATGAAAGAAACAAATTGTCTGTCTGAATGCTGAACATAGCTCCACCAGAAAAAAAAACGTGAACTTTTCAAGCTGGTGTTTCTGAAGTTTTTCTGAAAGCATGAAAGCATGAAAACTTTTAAACGTCATGCATCACAAAGCGGTAATAATTGGATGGGCACCCAAAAAGTTTTGGAATATTAAAGAGTGGAGGGAAAAATAGGAGGATGATTACAGAAAGAGAAAAACAGCTTGGTATCAAACATGGAAACGAAGCTTTCATTTTCAAACTCACATCTGTATGCATCTGCAGCCTTTATCCATTTAAAGCTCCATTTCAAACATCAATTTGTTAAATGGTTATCAGGTTCAGTTATCGATCAAACTGCAAGCTGCTGTGGGCTCACTACAACGCGGTCAGTGACTTCCTGACGCCGAGTATTGGAGATGAGGAATGGTTATGGTATTTTCGTTCTTTTTAACGTCGGTGTTTGTGCAGGTTGTGCCTGTTTATGCTGCCTTGGTGACACTGTCCTTTTTGCTGAGTATCATTTTCTTGAATAAAACGGTTTAACTTTCCTAGATCCTTAAGCCGTGGAGAAATATCTCTCTTTCTCTCTCTCTCTCTCTCTCTCTCTGTTTTTAATCTTATTTTTCTCTTCCACAGCATGACATCCAGAAATAGACCTGGACAAAACCGTCTGCTTGCTAACTGCATGACTCAGAGACAGGGAGAGAGGAGAAAGTGAGGCTGAAGCGAGATTGGAGAGGTTGGAGGGATGGAGGGATTCGGAGAAAACGTGAGGGGAAATGAAGGGAGCGAAGAGAAGGGCAAAGGATAACACAGCGAATCTGGCCCATCACGATGTACTCAATACCCTCAACAACCGCCTGTTAAGCCCATCAGACTCAGACCTTTACTGCGCTAAAAAGAAAAACCGCAATATTCTCAACTCTCCATCAAGGTAGAGTTTATTATCCAATTACCAGCATATTGTTGGGGAGAGAGAGGGAGAGCAGCTAAACGTCTTTGCCATTCAATTCAGAAACAGCCTAGCCAATATTTTCTCATTAAGCTCTTCGCCAGCAGCAGCGAGTCATTCCATGGTTGGTCTCTGTGGTCCTCTGCCAGAATTTGTCATGAATGCAGCCGCACTGATTCATATTTGGATCCGGAATTGGGTCTACCCTCTGAATTTTGGTGGGGTGGATGATACTGTACATGCTGCTGCTAGCTGGTTGTCAACATGCATTTTACTGATCCCTTATGTGTTTTTCCTTTTCGTAAAACGGCAATAGTGGGCGCTCGGCCTACGTTTGTGGGGTGTGTTGCTCAAGGCGTGAAATTCGATCCAGGAAGTTCAGTTTGAGAGGCAGATCCACGAATCAGAAGGCTTATCAAACACTTCTCAGGCTAATAACTATCTTTTGTCGCGATGATTGTAACATTAACAGGAATACAGCATTCTGGTTAAAAAGGAATCAGGAACGTGCACATTCACATGTGCCTTGCAAAATGCTGTCTCTTCGTGGCAAAAGCTGTGCCCATAGTGGATCCTATGTTTGTCCGTCCTCCTAACCTTTTATTTAAATGTGTGTATACGTGCGTGTCCGTGTGTATGCTTAGGCGTATGTGTGTGTGTGTACGTCATTATGTGCCCACATGCTGTGTGTTCATCCTACCTAACTTAATACATGATGTGTGCACGTGAGCATACAAGCTTGAGGAACACATGCCTTAGAAATGCGAGTGTGCGATCACTCATTTGTGTGTGCGGTTTTGCGCGCGTGTGTGTTTATTGCATGAATGCCGGGGCGGCTAGGCCATATGGTACACGCGGCAGACAATCCGTTCCAGCAGCTCCTCAGAAACAACAGAAAGCGAACAAGTCTATCTTCAGGGAGGGAGCCAGAGAGCATTCCCACGGAGCCTCATTAGGGACTCTGGCAGTGAGGAGGAGGTGCAAGGAAGAGGCGACAAAGGCAGGTGGCGGTGGGGGAGGGCTAGAACAGGATGTATAGGTATCTGGCACTGAGAGAACAGAGACAGAGGAACAGGGATCTCTGGGGATAATCAAATGATGAGCATCCGCTGCTGCTTTCTGCTGCACTAAAAACCGTTTGGGTTTTGTTAGCCAAGGGGGAGAGGATAACAGGAGGAAGATGGTAAATGCACACCTCTGGGCCTTCTTTACATTTCTTACATTTTTAACCTGCTTTCACCATTCCCGCCCCGTTAATATCCCCCTCTTACCTCCTTCCTCTGTTTTATTAAATATCCTGATCACCCTGTAGCTTTATCCACCCTCTTTTCCTCACATTTTCCCTTTCTCATATTCCTGCTGCCCTCGTCCCCCTTTTCTGCTTTGACACCATGAGATTTGACGGCTTTTTCGGCATTGTGGGGTATGACCTCTAGATCTCTACCAGTGGCAGGCCAGCACTCCTTGAAGGGGGGGAGGAGATCAAATGCAAAGCCTCCGAGCATGGATACTATACTGCTCGAGGAGACAGAGGGAGAGAGAGGCGAGAACGTAAACACAGATGAGGTAGTAATGATACTACCTATCATTAGGAAAAATGATGGCACCTTGTGGGTCCCCACTGTTTCTTTCGCACACATGGTTGGGTGTTGATTAGCGCAGAAATCATGCCAAGAGGTATGTGCATTTCATGTCTGCACATCTGGAAGCTACGCTTTCAGAGTCAGTGTTATAATTGGACAGCGGGGCACTCCACTGCTCTGGTTAGAGGTTCAAATTCTGCTAATTTGGCTCAAGCAGACCTCAGGCTCTTCAAGCTCACAGGAATCAGGAGAAAGGTTTGAGTATACTGGTTTCACTTGACCTTCTGATTCATCCTCTGACCCACTGCGACTTATTTTAGTAGTTTGAAGTGTTCAGCTGTTTCACTGTTTTTTGACATTTATATTATATTATATTATATTATATTATATGTATTTTTATTTGATATTGCTTAAATTTCCTCACTCTTACCTGAGCTTGAGTAGACTATGTGAGCTAGGCTTCCCATTGCAAGCATAAATACATACATCAGTATATACATCTCTGGTGTGTCATTTTGGTTTAAATCTATAACTTGATTTGTCCCACATATGGTTTACAAAAAAAAAAAATCAGAAACATGCGCTTCTCAAATCTGAGTCACAAGTGCTGGATGAGGAGAAAATGAACTAAACCAATAGCAAGCAGTCTGCGCATTGTAATTGTAATTTAATAAATCGCCTAGTTGCATAACAAACAAACAGGAAAACCTCCTCTGTGGGGATCTGTAATGAGCCACTGACTTCCTCGTTGGCCTTATTAACTGATATCTGCGGGTATGGAAATATGACACCCTGATGCATTTAAACCTCGTCTGCCAGGCAAAAGTTCAAAGAACTGAATTGAAATGAGGAAAGCAATCACAAAGGCTGCGTCTGAAATGACTTGTTCACTCATTCAGTACTTGGTAGATAATACATACTCAGTAGATCACTGCATAGTGAGCTTGAAATCATAGTATAATCATACCACACTGTAATCAATAATGTGGTGTGACTACTCTGCATTGTGGGATTGTGAGCAGAAATGCGATGGACACACCTCTATTGTCAGTCTTTATAATGCTGAGGGTTTGTCATCACTGTCGTCTTGCTCCTCAGCAACTAATAGATGTATTCTTCAGTGTCCACTTTGACGTTGGTGACGTTTGAGCACAACGCAAAAACCAGAGGAAACTGCAGAGAAACCTTCGCTTTTAATGTTATTAGAGACTCGCTGCTCTTAGCCGTTCCTCACAGACATAACAAGCATGAGGCCAGATGCCTTATATATGTGCTGTGTGTTCCTCTGCTTTAGAGCTGACTGAGAAGTGTGTGTGTGTGTGTTTTCTCCTGTGTGTGTGGTTGTGTATGTGTCTGCTTTGGGACTGCACTGAAAAAGGTTGTGTTTGTGTGTGTGTGTGTGCCTGTGTTGTGTGAGGGAGAGAAACCAACCGTACTTCTACAAAGCGGGGGGAAGCTCTTTGCCTTGCAACCCATCAACCAATGCCAACCTCTTCACACACATGCACACATACACACACATGCACACATACACACACACACACACACACACACACACACACACACACACACACACGCGTGCACACACAGACTAATCCTCCAGAGGAAAAGTGGCCAGCGAGGCGCAGTGGGGGGAGACATGTGGTCAGTATCCTGGAAGGACACATCCTGCTCTGTGCCTCCTCCATCTCTCCTTCTGTTTTCTCTCTCTCTCTCTCTCTCTCTCTCTCTCTCTTTCGCTCAGCAGGCTAGAAACAGAGGAAAAGCAGAGTCATGCTTCCCATGGAGGTCATTCGTCGGAAGAAAAAAGCCACAGTTCACTTAGTTCAGCTGTTCACACGTGCTTTTCCCTCCGTGTACTGTACTTGTGACGAGTACGTCAGACAAATGACCCGAGCTTTTGTGATCTAGTCACAAGTGAACAGCTCTAAGTAATACGGGCGTGAATGCACCCGCGATCGGATGAGATCCGATCACTCTGACCACATTCAGAGGTGGTCTGGGCCACATTTAAGCGTCTCGTATTCAGCTGACATCCTCTGTTTGAGCAGATATTAAGTCGATTTGAACTAACTCTATCAGAACTAAGATGTTATAAAAGCAGTCTGTAGAATCTGCCTCCTGCTGACTATTAGAGATGTTTCTGATGGAGCGTCATGTCCGCCCGCTGAGCCCCGTTAATCAGCGTGAGTGACGAGTGAATTTTAAATCCTTCATGTCTTTTCCAGGGATTTGGCATCTCCTTTCTCAATATGCCTGCTCGCCAGAGCTTTGCTCTGTGCTCCATAGGAGTAGTTAATTTTCTGGATATGATTTGGAGTGTGGTATTAAAGATGAGATAATCATGTTAAACAGAACATGATGCTGTGATATTGTCGCACCAAGCACAGACATGCAGTTGTTTGAGTAGAGGAGGCATTGCGATTAAATTAGCTTTTAATGTTTGGATATTTTAAATAATTGGCTCTCTTTTTATGAATGTTTGTATGAACGATTTATGTGTTCATTTGTGGGGAAGTGAGATCTGATCACAAGTGGTCACTAGAACTTGAAAAGCCCCTTACTTTGTCCAGACAGTGTGAAACTGACACAGTACAAGAATAGGACTGTCCCTGTCCGCACAGCTGAACAGACCGCCTCACACAGATGCGAATGGAAGGTGGGAGACGGACAATCAAGCCAAAACAATAGGTGATGTTTTTGCCAGGAGGAAGACAAAAAACCTCAGTGTGGAAAAAGAAAGCAGAAATGAAAACAGGTGATCGCTGCTCTCATGGCCCCAGCAAACTGCTTTGTTGAATTACTTGGTTCAATCTGCAACTGTTTTCTTACAGGAGAGGTTGGAAATGTCAGGTTTCAGATTGATTATTTGTGTGGGTGTTAAAGAAAGCAAAGGAGAGGATGCAGCACATAACAAGAATGTGTGTTTTTGTTGCGCTGTGAAGACATCCTTCTTTTCTTTTTGTTTGAGGTTGAACGATTTTCATGTTTTTGCTTCACTTGAATAATGAAAGAATGGAAAAGATCTCTGCATGGCTGAGATATTGACCTCTTTCAGTTTTGCATAAAGGCTTCAGTTTGCAACCCTGGCATACAAACCGTATGTTTATATACTACTGATTAGCTTTGCCAGATGCGTAATTGCTTTAAAGTGAAAATTTTTTAATACTTAACCAAGAGTACAATCTTTCCTGAACCTCAACTCAGCTTCCAGTTGGCTTAAAGCTCGTCTATTTTTATAGTAACAACACAAAGGAAAGGCTATATTCAATGTGAAAGGGATCGATTGTAGTCATGAACCCACAGAATCATCATCACATTCTGTTTCTTACCCCTCTCCTCTCCTCTACCTCTACCACTATTTCTGTCATGTGGTCCTGTCACCCGTCTCTCAGCAAGAAGGAGCCCACACAAAATGAGATTCTGCTGTAATATAGGACCTAAGTAGGTGACCCAACAATTTCACGCTGTATAGAACCCTGTGTAACTTAGAAAAAGGTGCTAATGCTGCCACTTTACAGGGATGTGATTCCCACAGGGGCCACCCAGGCTAAAAAAAAGTATGCTGTACTCTTAGACAATTTAGATGACAGCACCCTAAATTTGGTATTTGGGACTCAAGAAGTAAGAGGTGTACGGAATTAAACTGAAAAAGATACAGCAGACGGATGGATGTAAATTAGAGAGAAAACTTGCAGAGATTTCCTCAGAAGCCAGCATTTTGATTATGTTTATATTTGTATTCTCATCTGTGATAATGATGTGTTTGCGTGTTTGCCTCATTGTGTATACACCCAGGAGTGTGTGTGTGTGTGTGTGTGTGTGTGTGTGTGTACAGTGGCAAAGCTTTGCATGTAAACCAGTCCCTGCGCCACATTTCCCTGTGTTTATTCTCATGCCTGCTGACAGCCACCAGCTCTCAAACAGTCCAACAAGGGATTGACTCTGAAATTCTCCTTTGATCTCCCCATGTTCCCCCTCTGAACTCTCTCCCTTTCTGTTTCCCTCCATCTTTCCTTGAATCCGTGGAGCCTCGCCCTTTCATCACGTCGATATTTAAAGCCATTGTCTGTGCACCCCTTCACTCGCTGTCACCCTGTCTTTATACGCTTGCGTGTGCACGACAGTGTGCGCTTGCATTACTGTCTGCGTACGTGTGTGTTCGTGTATCTGCGTGTGGGCTGAGGCCTATATTGGTGCTGACAGGTAGTGTTGGCAAGTCCAAATGTGTTGCCATGCTCGGGTGTCTAACGTGGAGGCTGACAGCCTGTGATACTAGAGGCTCGTTTGTGTGTTTGTGACTTTGTATTACATTTTTTTTTAAAGAACTTAAACTCAGTGTGACACCATTTTTTTGTATTTTTTTTTATGATTCCCGTTTGCCTTTTGTCTCGTTCCGTGTCTCCATGACCCTCAGTCTGCCTTCACAGCAAATTCATAAAGCGGTCTTAAAGTGAATTGTTGGCTTTTTTATTTGATCTGCCAAGTCTCTGAAGGCCTTTTTAAAACCACAATCTAAACTCAGTGTCCAGGACCATGCAGACTCAGTGCTTTACAACCCTATCAATGGATGAAACATTGATATCTGACAGTTTTTCCCCAATGGCAACATTTTGAAAATTCATCCTCAACAACTGGTCAGTTCGGGGGAAAGGACAATAGTTATGGTTTCATATAGTTTGTCAAAGTGATCATTTGAGTTTCATGAAATCACACACACTTATGGTATGCATTTATGTCAATATGCTTACATATTACTGTGGCCTCTCTATTTAGAAGTTTTCATTGTCACAGGTTGAGTCATTCTCGCACTCTATAAATCATCTTCACAGGAACATGATGCAGCATGAAATGCACTTTTACTTTTTGGTAAATGTATCTAATCAACATCCGCCTCATTGTTGATGGTATTGTCACTCTCCTGCATGCATCAGACGTGTGATAGCTACTGTTAATGCAAACCCAACATTTCCTACAGCCGCCAGCTCACGTTAAAAAGCATTCAGCTAGCAAAGCATGGGGTGACTTGTATTGTCTATTTGTAACCACGACGAGTGTTGACAGCAATCATAGACTAAAAAAGACAAAAATGTGTCTACAAAACAAAATTGGTCATTTTTTTGGAATGTTTTTTGCAAGGAAAGTCATGTGACAAGGAGGAGCAGCCACAGTGAGCTGCACACCATTACGTGGAAAACTATTCGCAAAGTGTGACGCATGAATTCAGGTCATGATTGCAATTATTTTTTGGCTTTTTATGGGAGCAATATCAGTTTGTTTGGTTGCACTGTAACCCGACGCACCAGCTGTTCAACAGTTGTTGAATTTCTGACCAAGTACTTCTTCAAGGAGTGTTTTCTGTAATATTAGATCATACTTGCAAATACCATGGTAACCGCAGATGTCGCAAAATCAGAAAAAAAAACTAAATCTATAAGATTTTAACTTAAAGATATGGAATAGATTGAAGCAGTTAAGACACTTGGTCATAATAAAAAATCCAAGTGTTGACTGCAGATCTGCTGCATTTGCATCCACCACCATGACCTTAACACTTTCTGCTTTCTGTCTGACTACATAAAGGTCACGCTGCTTCCTGCTTCGGCACTGAATGTTAACACTAAATGTTTAACATCTCATCTCAAATGAAGCAATCCACGAAAACAGTGAGGTTTTTAATAATCCACTAAATTAAATCAAGCACACCTTAAGCAGTTCAGCCCATTCTCTAGCGCATCTTTTATTTCCTGTGCGCTCTTTGCTTGTGTGACTGTGGTCTGACCTTGTTTGAAAGCCTGTGACTCACTGTGGGCCATTGTCAGTCTAATCCCAGCCAGCTTTATTTGTGGGAGCATGTGTATGGCCTCCGTCTAGGCTTAACGTGACTTAATGCCACTGAGAGCCAAGCCACTTCTCTGCCTTTGATCTGCGGTGGGAGCGACTGCACAGTTAAGACACTCAAAGACCACACCGTCATCTTCGGGAAGGCTCCCTCCCTCCCTCGTTTAGTCTTCGCTCTCTCCAACAATACTTGCATGCTTTAATTCACCAGTTAGTGGAAACCAGACTGCTTGCTTTTTCTTTCTTTCTTCGTTTTTTTTTATTTTTTGGTTTGTGTGTTTCCGTTTTCCCTTTTTTTTGCACCGTGATGTAGCTGCACAAAACCTTTCACATGCTGCTAATGCCATGTCTCAATGTCTGAGTGCACTGAACCATCTCGGCTAATGCTATGTGGTCGGCTGGTTTTCATGACATAAGCAGACAGTGACAGAGATCTATAATTTTCTCCCTCTCACACTCCTTTTTGAGACTTCCTCTCTATTTCCATTCTGTCGACAGAAACGGGAGCCAGGGGCGATGAGGGAATACCCTGTGTTTATCCCCTGCTTTCACAAAGATGGTGCTGCTGTATTTATATATAATTGTGTGCGTGCATGTCTGAATCCACTCTTTTTTTTCTTTCCCAATCGGCCAGGCCACAGGCTGTTGTGTCAGTACAGGACTTACTTTTCATGACAGATCTGCACAAGTGAAGGCTTCTACAAGCCATGCATTCACTCAGACTGTTGCCTATGTACGGGGTATAAAATTACAGCCAGCGTCTCTCACTATCTGTGTGTCTCGGATTGGAAATGCCAGAACTAGAGTTAGGAAAGGAAACACTGTAATCGTCTCCAATTACCATCTCTCTATACCCTTACACGCTTGCTTATTTTCATCTGAATTCCTCCTTGATTTCACCTTTCCATCCCTCATCTTGCCCCTCACTACATCTCTCTCTGTCGCTATATATATATATATATATATTTGTGTATGTATATATATATATATATATATATATATATATATATATATATATATATATATGTACCTCATTGCTCATACACATACATTTTCACTCTATCTGTTTCTTGACACCCTGTCCCAGATGTATATTCTATACCTCCACCTTCCTTTTCTATTTTCCCATACTATTTATAATCCAACTCTCTTTATTCGTCCCCCTGTGCATATATTTCCGCAGACTTGGCACGCCAGGCATAAAGACCCTTTTCAGTCTGATTACTTCGGCCACGCTCCAAAGTTTGTTATTTTTTCCCCCCCTGGTCACGCTGTCCGGCTTTACCCTCCACCCCAATTAGTCATTCAGCGTTTTACCACTCCACATTTATTTTTAAAAATGCTTCCAAGTTCCCCTTTACATTGGCGCTCCCGGCCGTTCTCGCCGATGCCAAGCGGCTGAGGTTAGCACAGGCCAGATGATGTAATGAAGCAGATTTTTCCAGCGTTCCTACCTCACGAGTCAGTCACATGGAAGCGGGCTATGGCTGAAGAAAATACACACACGCAGAGGCCACCGACACGCTTCCAAGTTTCACGTTAACACGGGCTGATGGGGTAATGATGTTATGTATAGCTACCAGATGAAGGCTGTAAATATCTGCCGCATGAGTAACACACATCCACGCACACGTATACATAGCACATAATGCTTGTTTTATACGATGCTTTTATCACTGAATACTCTGAGAGTCAGTCAGGTGCTGTCCATCTGTACTCAGTGTGTGTCTGCGTGTGTGTTTGTGTGTTTATGCCCTCACTGGAACAGGCAGCTCAGTATGTGTTGACATGTGCAGTCAGCCCTTAGCTTATGTGTTTACCCATGACCACAGAGCATGACTCCGACCATGGGCTGCCATGCATGGGTTTGTGGCCAGAGTTGGACGCCAGAGCACAATGGAGACTGAGTTTGTGAGCTTGTGTCAGTAGATACACGCCTGCGTGTGTGTGTGTGTGTGTGTGATTGCTGGTGTGCAGGGAGCTGAGGTCATTAGATCAGAGGGAGAGCAGGTGGTCGCCGCCTACTTTAGCCTTGTTCACCACCCCCCCTCCCCCGGCGTACAGCCTAGGCCTCCCCTTTTCGCAGTGGCAGGGGTCAAAGGTCAGGCCAGGAAAAGGCTACTGGCTCGGAGCCAGAAACATTCCAGCATTCCTCTGCAGTCTAAATCGGAGCCAACGTGGCCTCTCCCTGGAGATCAATGGGCCGCAATGTTATTTAAATACAAGGTGACCACGGGGAGGAGGGGATTCGGGGAGGGGGGGTCACAACAGCCGCACTGCTGACAGAAGACACCCCTCCGCCACAAAAAAGCCTCCTTTTTATCTTCGCCCCAGATGACATTCCTCATCATGAAGTCTTTCTCAGCTCGCAGCTTTGACTTGACAAGTTACTAAATGATTTACATTCTCACAAAATACTGAGATTTGAAATTTCCCCCCACAGAATATTTAAAATTGACTTCGGTCCCAACTGAGTTTTAAAAGGAGTAGATGAATTATTCACTGCGATCCACTTGTCTCCCTGTACTTTTCCAATCAGGCAAAATGACTGCTAAATTATTACTCTTCTAGCTTTTGTTGACGCTAACAGCAGAGTTGGCCTTTGACCCTCCAAAATTGTTTGATTCTTGTTTTCAATCAGGCAATGTAACGTGCCTGGAGGGCCGCACTGTATACTAAAAATGTAGGATGACAGGTTTTTATATGAGGAAACAAATACAGGCAATATGGCAGACTCCACAGGTTAAATATGGAAGTCCTTAAGGGTAAAAGTGAGCGCACACTGCACATTTGTCTATTTGTCAGAAGGAAGTGCGGAGGCTAAAGAAAGGGAGTAAAAAGAAAGCTGGGACAATGGATGGCAGAGATTTCAGGGAGCTCATAAGCTTGTAATTCACAGTGTAAGTGATGGGTTCAGCACTACTCTCAAGTGCAATTTGGTACAAGGTATTACATGTAAGTAGCACTACCTTTCAAGTTCCTCAGTTGTGGTCTTTGCTTCTGATGTTCCTGCATGACCCGCCATTCAGTTTTAATGTGAAGAAGTTTGCATTTCTGTCCTCGCCTCTGTTCTGTTCGCTGTAATTTATTCGGCCATCGCTGCTCACGGTAACGAACTATCCAGTTCTCCTTTCAAACTGCAGCTGCTGCTGAAACTTTAATGCACATCACTTTATGCGCACCAAAGGGGAAAAAAAAAAACTGATGGGTATGCAGAACCACAGTGATGAAGATTATAAAATCTTTCACAAAGCAGGTATGGGTTGATCTAACTACTGTGATGCATCAATTTGCAAAGAAAGTAAAAAAAAAAAAAAAAAACTTGTTCTTGGAATCACTATAAACAATTTATGGATCACCTCTTTAAATATCAATATCATTCCTCTTATGTCGTCTCCTGATCGAGTCTGCGCCATGTTCAATGTGCAGCAGCTCCACAGGACGGGCTATTTCAGGTCCCATCTCTCACATTCAGCTGAATCTTGTTCTCATGCGCATGGTTACATAAACTATAGTGATCCTAGAGCACTGCAGGAGAAAGGGAGGAACAAGGCTGGGACCAAGGTGTGTGTACTTGTGTGCACTCTTAGTGTGTCCTCCAGTGTGAGTGTGTGGAGGGCAGAGCAGGAGAACTGAATGATTTATAAAGATTGATGGCTGGCTGTGCCCGGGTAAAGCAGCAGTGCATCAGCGCTGGAGAACGTCACTTGGTCCTGGAGGACCGTGCAGAGCCAGACTATCTATCTCACAATTTTCATTTTAGCTGATGCGAGAGCAGCAAATATATGTGTATCATAATGAAATATATACACGCGGATGATATCTGTTTTCCAAAATTTCTATCAGCCATTGTCAAGATGTAAGAAACATGAAAATGATTTCGATCTCTGTATCAGCTTTCATTTTTCCTGCTGACTTCCAACTTCAGAAATACTGGTTTCTGTATCACAGTTTTTTCCATTGATAAGCTTTTGTGAGGAGATATCCGTTAACTGAAAGCTGCCAATGTCTGCCTTTTTGGAACAGAATGAAATTTGTCTCTAACACCGAGTATTGACGACTTTTTGTAGCACCAGAGATTGGTTGTTCTTATAATTTAGCCAGTTTCAGACTCCTGGTCTTATTAATGAAAGCTCCAGAACAGCTTCTGAACTGACCTTGGTGCAGATTGTTTTGTTAGCTGCTGTTTTTAAGGTTAAGAGTGAATTGCGAAACTCGAACCTTGAACATCAAACTTTTAATGTTTGCAAAGCGTGTCTCCTTTTGTTAAATTAAAAGAAGAATCATGTAAGGTGATTAAGTTCCTCAAGGTTAAGTGCTGAGAAGTATCATTTTAATCAGACAATTAGTAGTTGGTCAGAAAAGTATTTAGTTTTATAATCACCAGTTATCATTTCTGTCATTTTTCAAGCAAAGATATCAAACATGAGATTTTTTTTTGTTAATTTTGTTTGTTTATGTGAGTGAATTGAATATCTACGGTCAGACAAAGCAAGACATTTGAAAACATCACCTTTAGGAAATTGGCACAGTAATTTTTCACAATTTGATATCGTTTTTGACAATTTCATGGCATTTTATATAGAAAAAGATTTGTTATTTTTTTTATTATTAATCAGGGAAACAAAACTCTCACAGCATCTCTCAGACTCAGACAGCATTGCAGCCTTTCAAACTGGCCAAACACACAAATCGAGATCAAACTGAGGTCTACTCATGCAGACGGAGAAGTCAAACCCAACCAACCAAGACAGGCCATATGTTACTCCGGCAGTCCTGCCCACGTCCTGTTTTGTAACTGTGTTCTTTTGGATGAGTTGGGCTTTGAATTAATACAGTGTGACACTACACTCACTTGTAATCCCAAACACTTCTAATAACGTGTCCGTACCCACTAAAAAAAAATTCGTATTCATAATAAAACAAATTATCGGCATCAACATCTCATGTTAATTCATGTGATTATGGTTCCAAAGGCAGCCTGTATTGTTTTTTTTTTTTGTAGTTACGGTGAACATTAATATCACCAATCAGAATAATTCATATTAATTCATTTATTCAGAAGAACTTCTGCATCAGATATGAGGATGATTATTTTGACCTACAGCAGGAAACTTGATATTTCACTCATGCTGATACATTAAGATTCTACAATTAGTAATTGTGGAAACCAGTCATGATTAAGACACAATTAATTTTGCAGCCTCAAGCAATCGCCAAGACTGATGCACTCGATGGGGAGGTAAAAACTGGATGAGAAGTGATGAATTTCTACACCGACATGGGAAAGAAAAGCTAGTGATGTGTGCCTTGGTTCCTGTCCATTTGATTTTGTTTCCGCTGGCAGGCATTGGCATGCTTTTTTTTTTTTTTTTTTTTTTCTATGTGAATCCGTGCATCTGTTGGCGGTACAGAGTTTTGGCTAATGTGTTGCAAGGGAGAAAGCTTATGGCTCGGTTAGGCATTTCATGTCTGAGGGAGTTAATGCACAGGCATACAGGGAGAAATTAATTAAGTGCAACAGACAGCGTCCCGCAAACCAGGCGTTTAGAACATCTAATTTCAGTGCGGGAGGACGTGAGGAGGAAGAGGGGCATTAAGGAGGTAGAAGTGGTGAGAGAGAGTGAAGGTCATCCCATCAGGTGAGACCAAGCAGCCTGTAATGGATCTCTTTAACAATCAGATGTGGCCAGTAACAACAATTGCACCTTTTCTGAATCCCATGTCGTCCTCCTCTTGCTCAATTTCTCTCTCAACACACACAAGCGCTGGCACCTTGGGAAATGAAGATGGATGATGAGCACCTTGCTAAGCAGGGCTGCAAGAAGCTTAGGAGATAATGTGGGCACACACATACTCCCAACAACAACATTTACAGCCACCTACTTAGTTTACACACATTATGTGAGGCACAAACACATTTTACAAACCTCTCGCGGTGCCTCATCTTGCTTGTCATGTAAAATAGATGCGTTTAGCTTTGTATCATTGTTTCCTGGTTGCATTAAACCATTTGGCTCATTACAGCCGGAAGCTTGAAGCGTTGTGGCGTCCTGTAGAGAAAGACAACACCGATATAAAGCTTATTAGGCAGGCGGCAGGAGCAGAGTGGTTGGCAGAGTACAGAGCCATAAACAGGAAGAGCTCATGTACTCCTCTCATTAGCGCTGACTCGGTCCCTTGTGAATGCACATGCAAACGCACAGGTAATACGTGCACATAAGGACAAGAGCCTCAAACTCAGTGCTGCATTTTTGCAGTATTATTTGGTTTATAAATCTGATATGTTGGCTGATAATTGTTCTTTTAACACAAGGAATCAAACATACCCATTTATGAAAAGGATCGCCCAGATTTGAACTGTAAACATCACTGGAATTTAAATTAGTATCAATCAGGACTATGAAAATGAAGGCAAATTATGATAAACATAGGGATACATCAGTTAGAGGGCCGACACTGAGCTCATTAGGCCAATAAGGCATTGGCCCAATTCTTCATCAATGTCCTTGTGAAATTCAACGTTACTGCTATTCGATACATTCATTGAAACATGACAGACTACCTTCGGTCTCTGGCTTCATGTTACCTTGCATGCAGTGTGCTACACAGATTTTACGTTTGGGGATTAAAGGGCACCGGTATGGGGCGTCAGTACTGCTAAATAACATGAGCTTAGGTATCAGAAGAGAAAAAGACAGATAGTAATATATAAACATAATAAACTAAACTACACCGACAAAATACTGCATTAATACAATAGAAATGACCTGTAATATCAACTCGGCCAATGTATTGGTCAGGCTCAAATAAGCACCCACAAAACACACATCCACTTACATCATGTACTGCACATACACTCAGAAATACACTGGGCTACTCACAGAAGTATGGACACACACACACACACACACACACACACACAGACACACACACGGGAACTAAGGCATTAATCACGTCAGGGGCTTGTTGTACTGACGGAGCTCCGCAGAGAGAAATGCTTCATTAATATCAGCCCTCAAGCCCCTTAAGGAGCAGGACTACACACACACTCACACTCACTCACATCCACACACATTAAGCAGCATAAATGGCACAGATATACAGCACATGTATGTGCAGGCACACAGACATTATACACTGAATGGGAACACACACACACACACACACACACACATATACACACCATACTGCTGTGCCTTTACATCATATGCACATCCATCTTGACCTGGTAAGCATACTCCCACGCGTTCATGCATAGAAGATGTCTGCCTTGATAATCATCTTACATACACGCGCACACACACACACACACACACACACACACACACAGAGGTGTGTGGGCTCCGAGTGTCTGGTTAACTTATTTATTTATTCACTTGCTGCCTTTATCCAGGTCAGGTCATCTCCAACAGCTCAACGCACACATGGCTCTTCTTTGAAAACATCAGCCAACCTCTCCCTCTCTTGGCGTCTGGGAACTGACAGCTAACCAGGGAACACACACACACACACACACACACACATACATACACACACACACACATACATACATACATAGAGTCAGGTGGCACAGTATGTTGCTGCTGCTGCTGCTGAGGCAGAGTAACTTTGATTTCCTCTGATTCTTGTCTAGTCAGAGTGGAAGCATTCTTCTCTCCCATGACGTCGAGTGTTTGTCTGTCGATGCCGTTTGATGTATTTATAGTAGCTCTCCCCATGGATCTCACGAGCTGACCCACACCAGGATGCCAACATCACGCACAGATACACACACACTTGCAGAAAAGGAAGCATCTGATTGGACAAACCACAGGAAGTGCCCAGTTTCCCTTCCTGTTTGCGTGGACTATTGTATTCCGAAATAGCAGGAGAGGCCTTGTGAGGATGTGTATGCATGCCGACACAAACACTTACACACACACTAGACCTGCCAAGATTACGATCAGCCTCTTGCTGCCAAGCTCCTTCTCGCAAATAAATAGATGTAAAGTACACAATAATTAAGTGTCAGACTTGATACTGCGTTGAAAAGGCCTCTACCCAATTTGAAATTTTAAGCAGACTTAGATGCCGGCTCTGTTTCCTTCCAGCCAGTGCCAGTGTTCTTTTCTAATGGTAATTGGCCATCCAAGCATCTCTTTGTTGCAAGGACAGAATTTCTCGTGGAGGAGTTTCTGTTCAGTTTGTCAGGGTTTTCTCAGGGCCCGCGGCTGCCTTTATCATCTTCAAGTAACTGTGAAGCACTTTGTAACCCTGGTCCTGAAAGGCGCTACAGTTTTATTTACTTAGCTTTTTAAAGCTAAGCATTACAGCCATTTATCCATTAATTTAAGCTATTTTAACCATGCCTCCTTGACTTTTAGCTAACTGCCTCAACTTCTCTGTAATGTTCACCCACTCCAAACATGTGATGTTCAGGTCTTATAACTGCCTCAATGTGTGGATGCTCTTTTTAAAGTCAAATTATGTTTTCTGTTCTGCTGTTCTAATCAATCTCTCCACGTACAACTCCACCTGGTAATTTCAGGGAGCCTCTACACACAGGAGTCTCCCCAGGTCACGTTTGGGTCAGGGGGTCCCATTCAGGCCAACTTTGTAACCAAAAGTTGGAAAAGCTCAGTTTAGCTGTCTGATTGTTTTGGTTGGCTGGCGCCCTCCAGATAGGGAGTGACGCTCCGTTGTCAGGGTTACCAAGGTCGCACGTGATAGCTGTGCTTTGCTCCAGACATCGCAAGATAGACTGTCTCCCGTTGGAGATACATGCTGACGCCAACAGATCATACAACATGATCTGGAGAAACATGAACAGTCATAATTCCTCATAGTTTAGATGTCAGAGAGCCTCAAAGATCTCAAAGACCACATTTGGGCACGAAGTAACTTTGAGGGTTAAAAGACAGGAAGCAACCTTCAGAGTTGAGGTGGCATCAGGCAGTGCTCTTACTGTTTTGCTGCTGTCTCTGTTCTCCTTGACTGAGCATCAATAAACATTCCTGTGTGAGATATGAATGTCTCCAGCGAGGTTTTCCTCAGTGTCTGAGCTACACACATCCAGAGAGTTCCTGCACACTTACACCCTGGTTGGGTATCATTGTACCAGATCTATCTAACCTTTCTCTTTTTCACTCACTTGCAAACACAGAGTGAGATGTGATTAGAAGACACCACAGAGACGCATTCTAAATTAGTAGGGTCTTTTTACGGTTTTACATGAAATCCGATACTCATTTTCACGTTTTAATAATCCGAACAGTCCAGATTTACAGCTCTAGAACAGGAACTAGCAGACATGTGGTGTTTTATGACTTTCCAAGAAGTGTTACAGTGGAGAAAGCTGTGGTTTTTAAACATCAGTAAAAGGCCACAGGTCAAGAGTGACTGGTAGCTGGATGTGCGATTCAGCATTTCTGGAATCAATTGAGTGCTTTGGTGTCTCAGCCTGCTTTACAAGTTATGGGTACAAGAGGAAAGTAGCTGAACCTCTGATGCTGTAATTTGACACTAACGTAACTGTAATGGGACGTAATGGGAGTTAAATCTGCCCCCAAAATCTTTAGCGCTAACAGGGAGGTGAAGTCGAAGACATTTTAATTGGCAGCTCGTTATCCACACTGGTCCAGATCTCTGCGGATATCTGCGAGTCTTTCAAAGTCTCTGTACGAGAAAATTACACAATAAACAAAGCCCAAAACACAAGGCTGTTTTGCAGTGGCTGTGGGTTTTTAACAAACCATTAAAGCTGTGAAGCTTCAACAGACATGATAGCATCACAGTCACAGAGCAGGAACTCAAGAGAGCAACTTCAACTTCCCACATTAAATGTGGAAATCCTAAATGTTGATCTGCACCCCGCAGCACGCTATTATCGTTTGTTGTCTGGCAGCAGCGTCAGAAAGCCGCTCTGGTACTCCTGGAAACCTTCAGGCCAAAATGCAATGGAAGCAATAAATGACGTACATTATATGACATTTCTTTGATGAGCTTCAAGCAGGAAATTTGAGGCGTCAGCGGCACCGACTCTGACCACTAAACATATGACTGTTTGATGTTTCTGTTTGTAAAATACATCAACAATGTTCCATGGTCAATTGAAATGACTGCATTAATTATAAAGACCAGCCTGCAGACTAACTAGGCTATGTCCTTACAGATGTCCTTGTATTCATACGCTGTATTATCATTGAGTGTTCTACTGCTGCTTAAATGACCTACTTAGGTGAAAAATGTAGTTAAGTTTCTCATCTCCAAAAAAAACCAGATGTTTAATGCTGTTATGTTGGACTGAGTATTGTTTGGAGCAGATTGTACCAAAAACTCATCGGATGTCTGGTCAGATTCAAAATCTAATTATTCTTTGATAAGACAGTTTGTGTTTTAAATCAAAAACTTTGGACAATTTTATTTAGGCAAATACAATTTAAGGATCCCTTAAACTAATGCATTTAAGTTTAGATTAAGAAAAAAGTATGACATACAAAAATTGCATTTTGTTAAACTGAACTATGAGAACTTTTACTGTGCCATAATAAACATTAAATCAAATCATGTGGGGTCTGGGGACTCCTTTGTTATGCATATAATGCCTTACTGATCAACACATAAATCGAGGCAATAAGCTAAAACTGGTAAAGTCTCTAATTAAGCAAAAAAACCCACACTTGTATAATGTGTTCCACATACTCTCAGAAAAACACTGGTGCTCTGCACAGCCACTTGTATTCAGACACATTTGACAACATTGGCTTTTATTGCCAAATAAAAGAAGAGTTAAGTAAAAGATTTGTAGGGAAATGCACAGAATTTTTTTTTAGTATTCGTACTGCGGTATCATATCTGCACTAGGATGTAAGTTGGTGTAACCTGCTGACTGAAAGGGCACAGAGATGCTTTACTGCACATGAATAAAGCGATGCAATGTCAGTCAAAGGGCAACTTGGTGGGTAAACTGAATCATTACTTTCTGGTTTTCAGCTCATTAAAATTCAGTGGTTATGATCTTTCATGCTGTTCTGCAACTGCGGTGGAAGATAATCCAGTTAATCTGAATCTAATCTAATTATGTCGTATCTCAGTTACAAAAGGAAAATGTTAGTCTGATCTGATAATGCTGTATGTTTTAGTGCAGTAATTAATTGGAAACACAAAAGATTGTTTCTAGCAGAGCGTCCGTTCATCGTGATGACTGCCCTGCAGCAGTCCGGCAGCTTCTTCTCTGTTTGTTCTTCCAGCATGACTCTGGTCTGAGCGTTACTGGAAGATATAGCTGGTATGTTGAGGATGATTTCCTCTCTCTTTCCTCTCTCTCTTATTTTGTAGCCCACGCAGACTTCCCTCTACAGTTTGACACCTGAGTCTGTGCAGGTTTCATGTGTTACATTATCTAAAGAAAGTGGTGGGCGGAAGGAAGCGGTGCAGCACGTCAGCTCTTGAACACACACACACACGCATGCACACACACACACTCGCTTCATGCCGAGAAGAAGACAAAATGTCAGGCCTGGTTCTGGGAGACAACTTCTGGTGCTGCTGTCGGCATGGAGACTGCTGTGGTGTAGGGTTGCAGCAGAAGACTGCCGCGCTTAAATTCACTTAAAATGTCAAAACACCTGAGGGGGGTGAGGGCTATGCCCGGACCTGACAACTATCAACCTTTCTCTGCCTCACGCGCTCTGACAAAAACTGGTTGGAAATCCCGGTGATAACGGTGTAACCTTTTCAGTAAGCGCTTTGCCCTTTATTTGTTTTCAAATCATATTTTTTTCTCTTTTGCTTTACACCAACATGAATTTAGGCAGCGCGTATTCCCCCGAGGGACAATTTAGGTGGTTTGCTGGTGAATAGTGTGACTAGTGTACCTCTACCACCGTCCAGCACTGCACTTACCACCAAAGAGCCTAATAAACACAGCATGCACATATTTCAAAAGAGCAAGACTATTAAGGTTCCCATTAAGGCTCCTTTAGGCTTTGTTCTGTCTAATATATTCCCTGCATGTTAATTGACGGAACCTAGCTTGATATTTAGTGGCCATGAATTTCCTACAATGCGCTCTGTACTCGGTGGTGTGGCATTTAACAAAGCCTTAAAGGAGAAGGAGAGAGTGCTGCTCATCGTTCAATGCTCAGTGCAGCTGTTCCCAATGCCGCAAAGATTTATGGGAGGCCTAATCCAGAAGGCTGCTGTGTAATTTTTGTCACAGTAGAAATATTGTGTGATATATTTTTTAAGGTTTGGTGCTTTACTGTTGTTGGGAGATACATGGAGGTGTATGTCTGACAAACAGTGGCTTTTCTTTTATCCAAAGAGATTTATGCCCAGATTGAACCTGATCAAACTACATCTTAGAAATACTACATTTTGACCATTTATTAAGGCAGTAAATAATAATTATCTTCACTTTAGTAGAGCGGAAAGTAATTTTTCTGTCAAAAATATCAAATGTTCTCCGGTTTCAGCTTCTCAAATGGGAGGATTTTTGTCTCATACATTAACTGAATACCATTTTTTCATTCTGTCAGATAAAACCAACAATTTGAATGTGTAATTTTGGGCTGTAGGAAATTATAATTGGCATTTTCACCATTTTATGACACTCAATAGACACATGGATTAATGGAGAAAACAGTCTGCAGCCAACATTGTAGATGAATTTTTCCAGTCTAAAAAGTAGTGTTTCACAGTCTGGTTGAATGTTTCAAAGTTATGTTGCACCTCTGGGTGTGGATAGCACCTGTTGCACCTGTTACCACACACAACAGTGATGTCACAATTTGCAGACACACCCTAGTACTCTTCTACATCACTGCAGAGAAATTAAACAACTGGAGGTCAACTAGCAGAGCTCTTTAGCTGCTTTCTTAACAATCAAAAGTAATCTATAGCTAAATCTATAATGTAAATTATTATCAGTTACAACTGTAGTAGTCAATGTTAATCCTCATCATGAAAAATGTCCGTGTTCATTTTGTCCAACCAACAGCCCAAACCCTAAAAATAGTGAATTTGCAGTGATATTAAAACAGAGAAAATTGACAGATCATCACATTTTACAAGCAGGAATCATCAAACGTCTGGCATTTCTTCTTGACAAATGAGATAAATGAATAATTGATTATTAAAGCTGTCAATGGACTAATCATCTCTGCAGTTTCCCCCGAACGTAGTTTCAAGCTCTCGAGCAAATGCAGATTTTTTTTATTGCCGAAAATGAAATGCAACTCCAGCATGTGATGTGCTGTTTGCCTGCTCACAGAAACCCACAGCTGTTGCATACGGTACCACACGCACACACACACACACACACACACACACACACACACACACACACACACAACACACTTCCTCCATGTTGCAGAAACCAAAAGTGCTGTGTCTTTTCGGCATGCCTACTCCCTGTCATCTGATGGGTTTGCTGTAAGCCACATGAGGCCACGTTAGCCTCCTCTGCGAGCTCACTTGTTTTCTTTCTTCCTGTTTTAACCGCAGGAAATTTTCCCCGTCGCCGCAGGCCCTCCGAACGGCTGACTGAATGTCTGACTGAACGGCTGCCTGGCTGACTTAAAAGGGACTTTCAGACCTTAGGCTGCTGCTAAGTGTCCCCAACTTACAGTAATTGGTAGGCTTAGAGTTCTTCAGAAAAAGGTTGTCGTTGCCAGCAACATCTCCCAAAAAGACATTTAGAAATATTTACAGTAAAGAAGGACGATTCCCTGGAAATACTGTTGGGAGGAGCCCTGAAGAGGTTTTAGTGCTAGCATGTTACAATCTCTACAACACTACCACAATGATCACTATAATTGTAGTAAATAATGGAGACTATCGCTGCAAAGAAAGGCTGCGAGTTTCTTCTTTTCATTTCACATCATCATCATTAGATCCAGCTTCATAGGAAATCTGCTAAATGGCACAAAAGAGCAAGAGTGTTTCTGTGTTAGATGCATGTAATACTCAGGCATTTTTCCATTCAATATTGCTGCTGCACCCATCTGTTCACCCTGTTGGCAGGCATGCTCACTGCTATCAAAAGCTGTCATAATCTCGTATCATACAATCAGTGTGTGCTTATTCAGTCTGATTGCTCCAAAACCACAGTTTACATTGAGCTGGGTTGTAATCAGATTGTTTCCCCCATTCTGTTTTCAAACTGTTTACTGTCATAGTTCTTGGTGTCTTTAAGTTAAACGCTATAAGAAATGGTATTAGTGATATGACCCTGTTAGTTAAACAGAGAGTTTTTTGGCAGCACCTCTGGGGTGAAAGCACAGGCAGGGACAGGCTTGGAAGTGAGACCACAGACATTCTTCTTCATGTCTGAGGTTTTTCAGATATTTGAAACTTTTTAGTTCCGTTATTGAGTTGCTGTAGGATTTTGAATTAAGTTCTTGCAGTGCGGGTCAGTCGGTCCTCCGCTTTGGTCCAGATGGAAACATCTCAAAAACTATTGGAGGATAAATTCCTATGGCTTTCTGACTTTTCCTTTAGTGCCATCATCAGCTTTGTTCCTAAATTTGCCTCCACTGTACTTTGTATTTGGTGTTAGCATCTTGGCCCACGTATAAAACCAGCTAAACATCAGCATGTTGGCATGTTAACATTTAGTACAACCCCACAAAACTGCTAGAATATCTATTGACATTACGTTTTGTTTTTATGCACCAATAAGAAGTCGGAGCATCTTTTTTTTTTTTTTTTTTGCAAAAATCTAGTTGAGTGAATGGGAACAAACAAGTAATTGTTTTATTTACTTTAAACACAACCTACACAGCGTGTTCATTCATCCATTCAACGGTGCCTCGCTGCCTCTTGACTGTCAAGCTAATGTGACTTGGGTGATTCAGTCATGCAGTAGATCAGAGTGGCGTAATGGGTCCTGCGTAAGCAAACACACAGAAACGTGAATTCAGAAATTCATTCAGATCGGTACAGAACAAATACTTCAAATAAAAAGTGTTCCCTCGAATATGCAGCCACGGCACAACTTTTCCATCCACATTCTTTAACGAGACCTTTAAAGAAACCAGATTAAGGTGTGCAGTGTACATCCAAGTAATCAGGCTTCTCCAGCAGAAATCTATCTGTGTTGACAAGGTTTTTCTTAATCCCTTAACCTGTAAAAGGAAACCAGGCTTCCGGTTTACATGTTTCTAAAATCAGGTTACTGCTCAAAGCGGGGAATAATAAGATTGCTATAGTGCATGTAACTGCATTCAGTGATGCTCGGGGCAAGTAGCAACGTCCTCTTTGCAACAGGAAGGAACAGGCTTTATAGGAAATGTGGATTTAGTTCTAAAAAAATACAAAACTTAGCACATTTTATTTCCTGTGGTTACCATCTCAGGAGTTTCAGCTTATCTGTTCAGTCCATGCTCTGCTTTCCATCCAGCCCACTCCCGATCCACCCTTGTATTTGACCCTCGCCTCTGGTTTTTTGATGTACACCCCCCTGAGGGGTAGTGAGAGGAGGAGTAAATGTGCACTTTTGAAAGGCTGCAGACAGGAGAGGGAGGAAATGGAATGATGCAAGGTGTAGTGAAGGGTCACTTCTGTCATGTGGAGCAGTTGCAAGAAGGCCCGCCTGCTGGTTTCACTGTTTCTAATTGGGGTTTTCACCAGATCCTGGCTTCCCAAAGGGGGTGTTCAGTCTGTTTGGTACGAGTGGTAAAGTAGCGGAAAAGAGGAGACCTGAGAGCATGAGGAGGAAGAGAGGTTAAAAGTGGAGAATCTCCAGTGGAGGATTAGAGGACAAAATGAGAGGATGAAAAGGCTGCAGGGGGACTAGAAGGTAAAAAGTAGAAGATACAAGAGGAGTGAACAAACAAAATGAAAAGTGCACAAGGAATGAATGAAGGAATCTGAAGGGAAGAGCTGGCCTTCTCTGTCAAGAAGGGGAATCTGTGGAAAAGGGTGTTTTACTCGGAGGAGTGCATGGTGGATTTGTTAAGGCATAGTCCCGGCATCAACCTGTTTGAGCCGAACAAGAGAGAGCAGCTTAACTCGCCGTAGGAGAGGTTACAAGTGCTGAACTCACAGACTAATCAAGCTTTCTCCCTGTGTTTTCTCCTTTCTCTCTGCTTCCCTGCGCCGCCCGTCATCCACACGGATCAACTCCGTCTAGGTAAGAAAACTTTTCTCCTCTTTTTCTTGTGAGCTTGGTTGTGCGGTTGTGCAAATGTGTGGGAGGTTGGGTTGGGCGTGAGAACTGGCAGGGTGGCAAGGCGAACATGCTCGGCATATCAATGACGCCCAAAGGCTCACGACAAACAGCTCTCAAACATATAGACCACATGTGTAAATAAGAGGCAGGGTTCCCTCCCGTCAAAGGGCCACCATTATGCGTCTCGTGGACCACTTTCAGCAGACCGAATAAAGAGACATCCTTCGTTGTACGCCAAAAAGGGAGATTATCTGCTTGAACGTAAAGAAGGAAACAGCACAGAGAGAGAGAGAAGGACTCGTAGAGACAAAAGGAAGCTGAATGGAGGGGGAAATTTGCATTTGTTTTAAAGTTGAAGGGAAATTTAAATTCTGCAACAATTATTATTGAAGGGTGCAAATGATACTGGAGCTATTGTGCATATATGAGAGTGACAGCAGACCCCCAAGTGTGACCAAACAAGCACACAAGTCAAGACAAACCCCAAGAATGTACGTGCTGATATCTATCAACGGAAATGTCCACAAGTCTTTACTGCAACTGTCGTCTGTCTCTTCTGCTCAATCAAAAGACGTGAAGGATACATATTATATTACTGTGTCATCTTCAGTATAACCTGCTGAAACTCTTAGCTGTCATCACCGCCTCCTCATACAAACCAACTCTAAACTCTCCTCTCTGTTCTGCGAGTCTGTATCCATCTGTCATTCTTTGAGCCGTGCGATAGCTGACAGTTGACTGTCTGAGCCGGCAGCTAGTTCACTGGGTCATTTTTTATTTATTTTTTTTAGCACTGCGGGAAATTAATAATTCAAGGCGATATTAAAGCTTTGACTCTGTTTTGGACTCTTTGGTGGGCGCTTCAAATTGATTGTTTCTGAAAACACGGGCAGTGATGGGCAGGCTGCAAGGATGCTCCTGAGATTCACTAGGAAATCCCAAATCGTAGTGCATGCTTGAGGAAACAAGACAGATGTTTGTTTGGATTCGCTCCAGAGGTGAGACGGTAGTGTGAGATTTTATATGTGTGGTTCATTTCCTTGCATGCGCTG
This sequence comes from Pempheris klunzingeri, assembly GCF_042242105.1. Classification (NCBI taxonomy): domain Eukaryota; kingdom Metazoa; phylum Chordata; class Actinopteri; order Acropomatiformes; family Pempheridae; genus Pempheris; species Pempheris klunzingeri. The sequence goes on from NC_092027.1 coordinate 7,229,470, forward strand.
AGTACAGCTTGTAAATTAGCACCCTTCATAGCTCACAGAAGAAATGACACGGCCCTCAATTAACATACATATTTGCCAACATGCCCACACAATGGTAATAAAATATACTGTATTACTGCACATTATACTCGTGCACGGTTAACTTACTCCCACTTGTTTGGGCGCAGCAGCTCAGCCATACATTTGCATATAAACTGGATGCAAAGGGCAACAGTTTCCCTGTCTGGAGTTAATATTTCAGAGGTGGCGCCATAACTGGGCGGACACGCTCTCTCCATCCCTCTCTTCATCCCACCATCATGTCCTTCCTCCAACAGCACCACCTGCACTCGTTTTCCTCCCTTCCTTCTCCTCTCTACCGTGTGGGGTCTGTTTATCACAGCCGGTGGGAGGGTGTTTGGTCTCCTCTCTGCGGACTGTTTGCAGACAAACAAAGCTTTGAAGGCTGCCTCACCCTCTCCCACGCCGGTTGCTGGAAACTATGTGGTCACGGCGTCCGTTGTTTTAACTGGAGCACGGCGTCCTGACCCCTTCGAGGAGGAGGAGGAGGAGGAGGAGGAGGACGAGGGGGAGGATGTGAGAATGTGTATTTCTCTGGTATGTTTAGCTTTTAGTAAAGGCTAATTCTCAAAGTCATTACTATTTTGTAAGAAGTCCACTGTCTTCCAAAGACGCTCGAACGCGTCAGCAGGCTAATTTGAGCAGCCTTGCTAGCTTCTTCTAGCTGCTTTTCTTTCACCTGTTATTAGTAGGCCTATTGACAAATTGTGATACAAAGACAATGTTTTGTGAGTTAGTTAGTCTCCTAGTAAGATGCAACACTATAGTCAGTAGACATGCTAGCACACTAGCTAGTGATAAAGCTAGCTTGGCTATCCGCTACACGTTCGCCTTGGTGGTCGTAGCAGTCCGTCGAGTCTTCTCTTCCTTCCTTCTCGCTCTCTCATCGCAGTGAATAATAAACTTTTTCCTCATTCTTTATCTCTCTCTCACACTCTTGCCCCCCCCCCCCTCTCCCTCAGTCCCCCTTTCCCCGTTCAATAAACTCCAACTTCATTTGCCACAGTGTTGCAGCGGGCTGTTTGGCAGAGCTGACGGCCCTGTCGCACAGCGCTGATGGTTGAATGCAGCGCACCAAGCACACTGGCTGCATTGTGCTTTTGATGAGGCCCTACATCTTAGTCACTCGAGAGCCTGTGTGCGCGACTGTGTGTAAGCGTAGCTGATGGCGAGGGCACGTCTGTGTGCCCACATCGTGGACTTAAACACTCGCACCGATGCAAACACATCTTACTGCGTGCACTCCGGCGCCTTAGCAGCTGCATTTGCCTGCCAGGGGCTGACACAGCAGTGGGGAGATATTTATAAATGCCTGTCGTGATAACGTGTTGAGTGATAAACAGGAAGGGTCAGGGTCTGATCGATACCCAGGCACTACACTGAAATACATCTGTTACTGGCTGAGGCGGATCTCTCTCCACCTCCATCTCCATATTTCCCTCTCACTCTCCATCTCTCTCGCTATAAAGCTTTAAATCTTTGGCTGCTCTCCACCCTTTTGCCTGCCAAAAGTCTCTAAAGAATAACTCTTCTTGCCCCGTTTAATGGTTTAACTACTTTAAAGAAAAGGGCAAGGCGTTCCATTGTCTCTCACTCTTTAATCATATTAAGTGTTGGGCAAGAACGACAGCTTCATTTTTTGATGTGCACTAAAACAAGCTTCATATCTCAAATGCTCGAGTGCCCACTCATCATCTCGTGTAGTCGACGCTCGTCCGTGGCCTAGTTTTCTCTCTTCACACAGATTCACAAGCAGTCCATGTCTTGCACGCATGCAACAAATGACAGTGTTTTACATGCTCTCCTATTGTCTGGTTTCACTTTGTATTTCACTCTTTTTCTCTCTCACACACACACACACACACACACACACACACACACACACACACACACACACACACACAGCCTTCTTCCCACCTGATTGCTTGCCCATTTTTCTTGCAGAGAGATTTATGGTTAGGGGAATGTTGGAGACAGGCTATTACCATGTCCTGTTTGAACTCATCAGTCAGACAAAGTGGTCGAGGTGGTAGCGGCGACATTCGCAGGCCTTTACCGCGACACACTCCCTCCTACATGCCTCCCCTGCTCTCGCCCATGTTAACCCTGCTCCAGTGGCTGCCTGCTCTCCCACACTGCCTTGTTTTTCATCAGCATTAGGCAGTAGCTCCGCTCACACCGCGCAGCTCCATTTTTCTTTTTTTATTTGACTGGAGGCTGCATGTGAGGCTGTGCATCTGTCCTGCAGAGAATCAGATGTTTACTCCGCCAATCGGATTCGGTTCAGTTGTACTGCGAGTGTGCAGTTTAGCAAATGTGCAAGAATGTTAACAGTGTATTTAGTGACAAACTACTTTTTTGGCATGTGTTTCACAAGAGTACCAGACTCCAGCAGGATTTAAAGCATTTTAATGATGCTTGCTTAGTCAACAATGCTCAATGCATTGATCAACAGTATATTAATCAGAAACCATTTTGATAATGTCATCTAAAGACCAAAAATGAACAAACAATTAATCAAGGAGACAAACAGCAGATTAATCTTTTGTAAAAAGAATAATTATTCACTGCAAGAATATAGATTTTACATGCGCTTGGAGGCAGATGACCAAAGAAGTGCATGTTTTTTAGCATGTGCAGCCCCCCAGGAAATGATTCTGTCAGTGTGTTAGTGCTGAATAATGTCTAAGGCCACATGTGGAGAACCATGCAAGAGAAAGGCGGACGCAATAGTAGGAACACCTGCACTGTTTAATGAAATCCAATAAAAAAGACCTGCAATAAAAACTACCTTTTGTGAGGTTTAAATTATTCAACTTTTGTTGAGGCTGATTTTTTTTTTTTACAAGAACATAAGTGAATCAGAGAATATGACAGGGCTCCTGTTCCCACCATGACATTTCGCTTCTGCACTTACCTCCTTTATTTCCCTCATCTTTCTATCAGTTTTTCCTCTAACAGCTTTTTAGTGGAACACCTTTAGTGTTTGTTATGGTGCTTTTTCTTTGCTTTCGCAGCTTTGCCCTTCATCCCTGTGCTGTGTAGCTCTGTGTAAATAAGCCAATGATGCTTAAATCGTTGCTGTCTCTGGAAAAACATACACAAAAATGTAATGTAAACGGTCATTGCCGCTTCCTGCTGGAGCGACGGTTATAGAAGTGAGGAAGAGTTTATAGCGCTGCTTTTTGTGGCTTGTTATTGTATAGGAAGGAAGGCTGTCCCCCTTTTCCCCCTCAGTGTGTCTGAACTTCCTCAGTGGACTCTATCACTCTGGGACAAGGGCTGTCAAGTCCTTTCAGCTGTGTGTTGATCTCTTTTCCTTCCCACTATACCACACACACACACTCACTTACAATGTACTGTCAAGCCACCCTGTCCTGCTACTATAAATTTAATTAGAAGTGACTGTGCTTTGGTTTGAGATATATAGAGAGGAGACAGCAGTCAGCGGTGCTCCCTGCATTGTGTTCAGTTGCTGGGGGATATCTCAGTAGCGTCGGTGCGGCCAACACAAGTAATGAAGCCCACACAGCTCACAGGATCATCCTGACATTGTTAGAGCTCATATATTTCTTTTTGGCCCATGTAGTTCACAATAGGTGGCTGGTTTGCTGCCCGTGCTGTCATAAGAATGTTAATATTGTTTTATAAGCTTCCACGGTCGGCGTATGCTGGCAGGCCTCAGTCTTGGCCGGCGGTCGGTTATCACTGCGCGTCCTCCTGAGCCGAAGCCACGGCATCCGTTTCACCTCGGCACGCCTGCCACCGAGCCTGAATTCCACACTTATCTACAGGCAGCAGAATGGGTCTCAAGGGACAGGAGAGAGTGAGGAATTTACTCCCCAACGCTCATAAGCTGGCCCCCTCCCATCCCACACACAGATGTGTTCAAGGGGTGCAGCATTAGCCGGTGGAGTAGCCATGTATGTTCTTGAGTGCATATCAAAGCCTTCCAGAGAGCCTCTTTTCCTGCCTCGTCCTCCTCTCCCTCCCCGCCTTCTCTCTCCCTCTGACACTCCTCAGCTCGCAGTGCGTTGGAGCAAGGCTGTTGTAGGGGTGTGTGCCCACTGATAAGTAAACACTCTCGAGGGGCTTATGGAGAAAACGCTGCTGAATATTCCCTCCATTGTGTTGCGAGGCTAACTGCGGCATAACCGGCTGTCAGCTGGTTGACGTAAAACAGATAACCGAACCAATCCCGGAGCCACGTGAACTGTTAAATAGCCGAGTGTGGCGAGTGGATATTAGGGCACTTTAAGCAGCATGGCACAGCTGAAGGCTTGTTGTGCTTCGGTCAACACAAGTGCCATTTGTCATCCCTCAGGAGGGCTCATCTCAGAATCAGGGCTGCCTGACAAGTCACATTGAGCGAGATAGTGGAAGAAGGGTGGTGAGTGATGCCAGATTGGCTTTCCACTGCTGCTCCAAAAGCTTGATAAGTACAGCGCAGGGAGAAGAGTGGCTGTTAACAGTAATGTTACAGGTGTCATTCATTCGAGCAAGAGCTAGGTTTCTCCCTGATTCACTCCCCAAATCAGTGTCATAGCTCTAATCCGGCCTTACCTTGTGTGATAGACAACCATGCTTGTGATCAGGGGCCTTTATCTGAAATGCAGGTGTAGCACGTCTATGATATCTCCAAACTTCACAAAATAAGAAAACACATTGACTTTCAATTTTCCACCCACCCCACGTTTGGAGTTTGTTGTCTTGGTGTGCCTTCACATCTAATCTGCTTCGTTCTGTTCAAACAAACTCTAGTTGCCTGGTTTCTTTGTTGCCTTTAGGCTGGTGTGAAACAACCACACAGAGAGATCATAAAGAAGAGCATTTTGGTTCACTTCCAAACGAATTGCGGTACGGTTTTGTCTTCAAAAGCTTTTGAATTTACACCATGCATATAGTTATCCTCCGACCGCCTTAATGATCTGTGTCAATATCGAGCACTGATCTCAATTATACTCTGTTTCCCAGTTTTAAAATGTGTATACAGCTGGATACCTCACTGTGTGGAACACAATGGGATAAAATGGGAAAATGTTCTAATGACGGTGAAGCTGTATATACAGTGGACGGGTCATGTTTTAGTCAGTACCAGATCTCTAAGGCTGTCAATCCAATGAACAACATCTAGCTACTGTATTAGTCAGCTATTTAAACACAGTGAAGTGCTGCATGACCTGCTGTCACTCTCACTGGAATAAACTGTTTTTAATTTTCTGCCATGGGCCCATGGATGGATGATCCACGATGGCCGTGTGAACATGAAACAAAGTAGAGCTAAAAGTCAACACTGTCACTTTGTTTCTTTGGTTTGGACCAAGTAAACTGAAGTGCAGGTCTGAAAGTGACCTCAACATCAGGATACAATCTCTCTCTTCCTCATTGATAATCAGGTCACAGATCCTGAGGTGTATTTTTCCTTTTTTTTTTAACAAATACCAAATGCAGAGCTGCAGCTCTTAATCACATCACAGCTGCCAGTGTGAGGGCCGTTGCCCCCATGGAGGAAAGTGAAAGCGTTGAGATACGTGGCACAAATGACTATAGGACGCATTGAACAAATTTCAAATAGGTCCCCACAGGACCCCCTATCGAGCTTGTGTCTCGCTGTCCAAGAGTGGGTGTGTGTGTGTGTGTGTGTGTGTGTGTGTGTGTGAGTGATTTAATGCATCTTTCTCCTCTTTCCCCCCCCATTGCTTGTTTAGTTCCTCTCTCTGTCTGTCTCCTTGACCGCCGTGCTCTGCTCTTCCCTTCCACAAAAGCGTTCATTTGTCCGTCTCAGCCGTTTCCCAGCGGAGGTTTGTGGGCTGAGGAATCCCCTTCAGAGTGGGTCTTTATCTGGAGCTGTGCCAGCGGTAGGAGAGGCCTGATTTAAAAAAGGACCCTCTGTAGACCTGCTGTCAAGCACAGAGAGAGGCAGACCTGATGGATATCTGAGCTTCTCTGAGAGGTTGGCACAGAGAGGCCAGAGTCAGCCAACAAAAACTGCTGGCCTCTATCGCACGCTCCCACTCTTGCTCATTCATTTCCGCTCTCAGTCGGTGTGATTCCATCTCCCTCGCTCATCTGTTTCCTGTTTTGTCTTTCTCGTGATGTTGTTCCCAAACTGGGCGCTGACTTAACCTGCATGTTTATTTGAATGCACAGGCAGCAGTGCTAAAATCGCACAACACTTTACTTCTTAATTTTGCTGGTGCTGCAGAAGGTTGCTGTAGGTTTACAAGGTTGAATTAGACAAGGAGAATGAATTAAAGCACTTCCTCTTTAATGAGTTTTTCATTTCAATTGTAGTGAGGAATGCTACTTGCATGCAGTTGAAGGTTATTTAAATTCTCAAGTGCCCTGGGTTTTTCTTTAATAAAGCAAATGGGAATATTTTCCACTCAGGATGCTTTAGCGTGCTGTAGCTGTGGTTTAAACATGAGCAATATAACAATCTCCTTGATGACTACAATTTCTTTATTCTGTTCTGGTTTTGCTTTGACCCAGATTCACTGTTGCCTTGTTTAAAATCATGAAAGACAACCCTAGACAACAACAGCATGCATTTCTGTTTTGTTTTTTCGCTGTTTCAAGCACTGGAGAAATGACAGGAGTCCCTTCTATTTTAATGTGCATCGAGTGAGTGTCGGCTGAGTGATGAGCCAATTAAGCCAAGCTGCCGAGGTAGTCTGATTACTGGAGCTTACCGCGACGATACGGCCTAATTCTGCTGTAATGAGCGTGGCTGAGGAGGCTGGCATTACTCACTTTAAAACCCTCCTTCAAAGATGAGCTCATTCTGTGTACTGTTTTAGGAGAACCTGGGGTTTTCAGATATCTGCCAAGTCCATACAAAGTCATTGTTCATGCCCAAAAGTCGTTGTTATTGTCATAACACAGTGAGTCATGAATCAGGCGGCACCCACCGAGTCATGTTGTACGTCTGGAAAAGCTGACTGGGAGCTTTGTTGAAAACAGTGATGGCACACACAGGAGATCAGATGTGTGTGTGTGTGTGCGTGTGCGTATGTGTGTGTGGACATGGATACTGTCCGTGCACAGGAACACACAACGACTGGACACAATTTGGGCTTTTTTTATCATATGATTTCAGGCTGACCTTGTCCTGACACGTTAAACAAATCATACCAAATGAGGCAATAGTAAAACTAAAGAAACCGTTGGTGAATTAAGTAGCTGTAACACTTTTAGATAAAGGGACACCCTGATAAATGAGCTTCATGGTCGTATTTTTCACGGACAAAACTGTGCCGAACCTTTAAGGAGCTCTTGAAAACGAATTTGTGTAGATCCCATGGCGTTAGTGGTAGTTTTTAACCTTTCGTGTGTCACTGATGTCACTCAGCGTCTTCTCATTACATTTAAGCTGTATTTAAATTGATTAGCGACTTAATTACTCGCTAAATAGAATTAGCATGTAATTGGATAACTATGTAATCTGTTTCATATACTGGAATATGCAATAATCACCTCCCTCGTTGCTTTGTTACCTCGTGTGAACTATATGTCAGCTGCTCAATGCCCTGTGTTAAAGAGTAGTAGATGCACTTCAATTCAACAAATAATAACAAGAATACATTTAGCCATTGTTGCATTTTTAAAACTATTTGTCAGTCATCATATTCAGCGAGGACTCCAGGCTGTCTGTAAAAAAAAAAAAAAAAGCATCCCATTTCACATCTTTTTTAATGCCATGGTGTTTTGTAATAAACTTGAGGCTGAGCTACACAGAATCCACATTGGCCAATATCCTCTACAGCTCCTCAGGTATCCATATACAACGGTGCAGAGCAGCGTGCAAATATTGAAACACAGATTAATTTCCTCTGCCATTCCCGTATACTCACTCTCCACCCCATGGTGCCAGTAAGATGATACCTCCCTGCCTGTCAGCTGAGAGTCTTCCATCCTATAAAAGACAGCCGACAGATGGTGCTTTCAACAGGGTGAGCGCTCCACCAGCATCCCATGACTGACATCAACTGGTGCTTTGCTTTGCCCGAGGAGCTTGGGAGGTGGAATACCTCCTTTGACTTATTAGAGGTGAATCAGCGCAGCTCAATCACAGGTTAAAAGTTTGCCCCTTCGGATCTTAAGCGGAGAGGAGGCCCACAAGCAAGTCTTAAGCATTAATCACAGTCTGTCTACAAGCCCTTTACAGGAGCGATAGCGGAGAAGACCTCTAAGCCTCATGAAACAGAAGAGGAAAGCAAGGCCTTGTGGGCACCCTCGGGTGTTTTCATACACCCTAATTAATCCTGTATTTGCCTGAAATGTTCCCTGGCTTTCTCCTTAGCCTAGTCCCCGTGGTGTTAGTCTCATTCTCCTTCTGCACATTTACTATATATTTTCCCTCTCTCTCAAGTATCAGAGTGTCCCCAAGGGTTTGATTTCCAACACAAATAGTCATAAAGAAGACTGATGACATTTCAGCATTCATAGCACAAAGGAAAGACATTAACACCAGGCAATGCCATCAGCAAATAGCTAATGTTTGTGTACTTGCAGCTAGACAGGGCCTTAATGCCAGTTATCGGCTTCTCGGCTAACATTGCCCCTGTAGCTCAAAAGAAAGGTTAATGTTATATCAATGATGGACGACTATGAAAATGGAGCTCTCGGTAGGTAAAAAAAAATCAAATGTGCCAAGCTTTATCTCGAAATCTGAGAAAGCTTTAACTCTGCTTTAATGAATAAACCTTAGATGTGTTTAATATGAGAAAACTGCAGCAGCGGAAGACATTTTTCAGCTCTTTCATTGAAGCATAAATCCCCCCTGAAGCGCCTCAAGGTAATACCGCAGCGTTATGGGCTCATTCGCTTATTATTCGAGTCTGAACATTGAAAGCACTTTTAGTCCATGTACGGGAAATACGATGCTACTCCACGCAGCCGGTTAGCTTAGCTTAGCACCGAGATTAGGGGAAAAGCCCAGCCGGGCTCTACCCAAAGCTAAACAAAACCAAGCTTACCAGCACCTTTAAAAGTTACTAAGGGACAGGTTACATTTCATTTGTCTAATCGATACAAAAACTGAAGTGTCATCTTGTAGTTTTTGTGCTAAGCTAAGCTAACCAGCTGCTGGCGACAGCTTCATATTCAGCACGCAGACATTAGAGTGGCTGATGTTGTCGTCTAAACTGTCGAGAAGAAAGCAAATAAAAGAGCGTCCCGAAATATCAAACTATTCTTTTAACACTCAAGTTATTTATTTTTTTTTTTTACACTAATGTACTTTGTGGTCAGGAGTTGATGTTTTTCTCTGCTAATGCTTTGGTCACACAAAGGATAAAAAGGTTGGATATCGAAATGTCTCTGACGCCCAAAATATCACATTTGCAATAACGAGAAGTAACAACATACTTCACTGCTTCTCCAATGTCATCAGCCATAACAAAATGAGAGTACAAAGCTTTTATCTTCCAAGTATCAAAGCTAATGTGTTGAGGTCTTCAGAAACAAAACCAGCAGCCATTAGCCGTACAGTGGGCTGCCATTAACGCTGCATTAGATCGGTTCTTCATAGTGGACCATTGTCAGCTCGTGGTTGCAGAGCAGGATTGACGCACATTTCTCCCTGCTGCATCTAAATATGAATCTGTGTGACCTTTTTATTTTCCCAGATGTTCCACTGCAAATTTGATTTGTTTCACTGCTCTGCTTTTCTAGCAACGGGAGAAAAAAAAAAAGCGTGAACTTCATGTTTTGTTTTTCAAGTTTTACTCTCATTTGAGGACACAAAATGCTGCTGATGTAATTTCTGAAGAATACTTGTTTTTGTTGAACCAAATTTGCTGTTTTTGTCTTGATTACCCTCAGGAGAAAATCTGCTGTACTGTTCTGCCAAGAACTTCCACTCATTATCTCTAACACGCTGTTTATTCGTGGATTTCTTGCCACCACAAGTACTATATGTCTTCCTCTCATCTCCGTAAGCTTGTAATATTCTGGCCCATAATTTCCTAATAATTTCCTGGAAGTTTCCCAGAAACAACTGGGAAATTAATTTTGTAATTAATTACAAATTACAAATAAAAAGTAATTTCCATGAAAGAGTTGTTCCATTTTAACCCACAAAATAACCATTCATTATTATTGGAAACTTTATTCCCCATATGCTTGTAATTGGAATTCATTACGACAGTATAAAATGTGATCAGTTTAAAAAAAATAAAATAAAAAAAAGCAATACCCAAGTGATTCCTCCAAACTGCTTACTCCCAGCGCCAGAATCATGAAAGACCACCTTAGGACACAGTACTGTTTCTCAGTTTGTATTTAAAGGACAACTCAGCAAAGCTCAGCCTTGAGATAACCTTAATAATAACCTCACTATGGGATAGCTCATCACCATTTTCAGGTTTTTGAAAGATCTCTCCAGAGCCGAAGGAGACATTCAACTTTGCTAAATGAATGGTCTCTATTTGTGTAGCGCCCTTCTAGTCTTTTCGACGACTCAAAGCACTTTTACATTACATCCTCATTCACCCGTTCACATGTCATTCATACAAGAGGAATCTAAGTTGGAGGAGACTATTGTTTCACACACTTCAGGAGCGAGTTGGGGTTCAGTATCTTGCCCAAGGACACTTTGACATGCTGACTTACAGGAGCTGGGGATCGAACGATGGATGATCCGCTCTCCCTCTGAGCCACAGCTTCCATTTTATGTATTTCTAACATAGAACTCGGATGTTTCCTGCTTTACCTCTTACACCCACCTGTTTGGAGTCTGCACACACTCTGCTCATCATCATTATAGGCTCTAACCTGCTGCACTGTGCTCTCCTGTACCTACAAGGACCTTTTGTAGTCTGTATCACCGTACTGTATGCTGTTCATTAGCAGCCAGGCACCCCAGGCCTGCATGTCTTTGAATATTCTCTGTAAGAATATTGAAAATGCCTCTCCAGACAACGGCTCACTCTCACTGTCAAAAACATGAAAGACCACAATGTGCTTTTGTATATATTGACACTCCTGACCCACGCTGTGTAAAATATGTTGCTGTGCTCTTGTGCCGCAGAAACTTGAGAGAAGCAGCGTGTTTCAAAGCAAGTGGCTCTGCTGTGGCTCGGTGTAATACGAGGAATGAAGAAGGTCTTAAGGTTGGAGAGAGGAGAGTGCTGCTTGGCACACACAAACTCTGGCCTGTGTGTGTGTGTGTGTTTGTTGAGCTTGGCCCAGACCAGTGTAATTATCAAGCCTGAGGAAAGCGTATGTGCCCAAGTGAAATCTGACTTCATCAACTACTGTAAAATCTCAGTTTATAAAGGAAATAAACTCACACACACACACGTTGCACGAGATGGTTGGTCCAGGGGGCTCGTCTCTAAGCTGCCAGTAGGAGGGGGCGTGTAGATCCTGTGAGCGCTAATTAAATGTGTTTAACCCAGGGTCATTCACAGAGCCGAGAGAAAGAAATGGACGAGACTCCAGACGAGAAGTCCAGGCTCGTAACAGCACAGAGAATCATGGGAGGTGGACTGAGGGAGCAGGAAAGATTCAAAACAAGCCAAAGAAGCCGATTGAGAGTGAAGGGGGGGCTTAAACACGCTGTAAATGTTTTATTGGGCTCCTTTGAACCACTCCGACTGAAGTGTGTGTGTGTGTGTATGTGTGCGCGTGTGCATGTGTGAGTTAGTGCAAGTCTCAGGAGAGCACCCTGCCTCTCCCACAGATGACCCAGTTAACATTGAGGATGGGAGGAGAGCCAGAGATCCCCAGACTGGATTGATGACCAGACAGATACTTCCATGTTATCCACTGCTGGTATTTTCCAGTCTGAGAATCTCTTTGACATGACGTTGGCATGACATGACGTGTGACATTTTCCACGTGGCATGCTTTCTTCTAAATAACCGAAACAAATTTTTGTGTTACAAAGGCTAAATCAATCAACACTCCCTCCTCCACTGTTCATTTGTGACTGCACAGTTTTATCCAGTCTTATTTAGAACTTATAAATGAGGCTTTTGACAAAATAGGTAGAAACCACTTGCTTATTATTTGATATGCACACGCTGTTTGTTGTCTTCTTTGCAGTCGCTAAAAAAATGGCATTCATAAAAATTGGCCAAAATGAGTTTGATGCAAAGAAGATCTGAGGAATTATAACTTAAAAGTTTAACATTTTACATTAACAATGGATCAAACTACAGCGTACGATGTGTAAAGTTGGTGCTCGTATAACGAATCTGTGATTGTGCAGTTTTAGCGTGTTTTCGCTCATTGTTTTTGTTTTAAGGCCCACACCTTCTTGATTCACTCATGCTGCTCTAATGCACTTTGTTTTCAGCAGCAGCAGGCAGCTTTTTTTTTTTGTTTAGCTAAAAATGTCTCAAAAACTACCATACGCTACCCACAAAACACCGAACGGCAGACAGACAAAATAAGCAACTAGATTCTTGAATCCTTAATTTTGAATCCCTGAATCGTTGGGTCTCTCTTAATTAAAGAGCTTGGTCTACACCTGCTCTTTGTGGAAAGCGTCTTGAGATAACGCTGTTATGAATTGGGGCTATATAAATAAAGATTGATTGATTGATTGATTGATAGCTGCTGAATATGGTGGAACATCTATAGGAACCAATAAGTAAAAGCCGGCCAGACACACTGTAAAATGGAATTTCTCCCCTTGGGGGGATCAATAAAGATGAATTGAATTGAATTGAATTGAATTGAAGTCTAAATGAATGCCATTGTTGTCTGTGTCTGCTGGATGTGTAAATAGGTAACACCTTGGTAAGACATTAGCCACGCTAGATGTCAATGTTGCATTTACAGCTTCGTTTTAGTAGCCAAAAAATCAATAATGAAGGTTTAAATAGACTTCTAAAGGAGTAGAGATGGAGACACAGAGAAACAAAGAAGGTGGGAGATTCTCAAGCATGTGTTTTTTTTGGGGGGAGAAAGTGATTAGCAAAGAGGCAGGAGTTGTTGTGATAATAGATTAAATCAGCTGGAGCCGAACGGTTTATGTGTTTAGTTGTAATTGCGCGGCTTTGTCGCCGGGGTAAACCAAGCACCATATCCTCACCAGTGGTTTTAAACCATGATGCTATTGTTATGATTAGCACTACCATTACATTTATAGCTCTTGTAATTGGACTCTCAGTTGGAGGTAAATCCATTACTGTGGGATTAAATGGTGCCCTGGTTCTTTAAACTGCTTCTGTCTGTGTGTGTGTGTGTGTGTGTGGGGCAGAGAAATGTGCACAAGAGCGTTATGGAGAGATTCATGAAATTATTTACTGAATGAATGTACAATGTTCTAAACTAAGACAAGCAATCCCATATGTGCCATATGTGTGTGCGCATTAACGAAATTGCCGTCTGAGCTGAGTGGGTATAGCATGTATCACACTATAGCCTGGCCCTGTCTCTCTCTCTGCATGTGTGTGCGTGTGTGCGTGTGTGTGTGTGTGTGTGTTCCTGATTCATTTTCCAGACGGTTCATTTGTCGCGGATGGTTAATGCAGCAGCAGTGGTGGGATTGTTATGACTTTCAGGAAGTAGAAAGTGTGCCATTGCCGGAGCGGGTGACTAACAACACAACACTGCTGCCCCGGCGTCCCATTGGAGAGAATTACATGCTCAGATTGGAGATGACATCCTCTCACTGAGTCAGATCAAAGTGGCCAGATTATTCTCCTCCACTCCTTTGGCTGGAGGAAAAGGCAGCCGTAGCAGAATTTAAGAGAAGCGACGCCTCTGAGTGCTCAGCGCGAATACAAAAGTGTCCTTGTTTGCAGCGCTGCTCTTTGATTATCTGCTAAACATGCGAGTTGAGAAAGTCAGACTGTAATTGGCCCTAATATTGCCTCCTCCTTGCTCCTCTCCCTCCTTTCTGCACCTTGTTATTTTGTACCCATTTGTCCTCTCCCTCTCCCACCTCACCTTACCTTTTAAAGTTTCTGTCTTTGAAATGAAGAGGCAGGAATGCTCGGTAACTGAAGTCATGGTTCTGTTGCAACAATATGCCTCTGTTACAGGTACAAGGAGAGAAGGCCGGCTCTCTGCTCCGCTGCACCACAGAAATGCCTGAGAGCGGCGCTTCTCAATGGAAGAGAAAATAAGGGGGAAAAAAAAGAGACTAAGGCCCCCTTTACACCTCACATTAACATTTGTCTGCTACCCAGATTGTATCCAGATACGATTAATCTAGCATTCCATGTATGCCTGGTATTAAAAAACGTCTCTGCACTATCCACATTAAGAGAAGAGCGCTCTTCTCCTTGCGAGACACTTGTGAATGCCATGTGATACGAGATACGAGGCAAGAGTGACAACAGGGTTTTTTTTCCCCCCCTTTTCTTCTCTTTTGAGATCTTTAAGGGTTTTTTTTGGACACAGCGTACCTATTCATCGCTGTCAAAAAGCTTCTCTCTCTTTTTTTTTTTTTGTTACCATTCACCTCTGTTGTCCTCATCACAGCCCAGAGAGACGGCCGTCCAATAGAAAGGCAGCCACAGACAAAATACTGGCCCTGAGAAAGACGGATATAGAGAAAGGCACCCAGAGGCAGAAATATGAAGAAATGTCCTTAACTCTGACGTACTCCGGCATGTGTCATTAAATTTCCCAATGTTGAGCCAGGGACTCTCACTAAGAACTGCCTCTTCATGTTCATTCTTGCTTCCTTCATATTATATTAGAAAAGAGGGCTTTCCATAAGAATACTGCTTTTGTTCAAAAGACATGAACTTTTCTCTACCATTTGGAAAGCCATTGGGTTTTACAAAAAAAAAAAAAAATAGAACTTATGTCAGAAGCAGAAGGCTTTTTGAGAGTAATCAAATATCTTAGAGATATTGGATGTGTGTTTTTTCACAGTGCATTGACACATTTGCACTGCTTAACCTGCACTGTGGCCACGGTTACACCGGCATTTATGAGAATAAAAGCACAGTGTCAGAACAAAGTTAAAACCAAATCAAAGCAAAATCCACATTTGGTGGTTTTACTCGTTGGGGTCAAGTGCTTCTTCTGTGATGTGTGATACACCAAATATCTTTGGGTCATAGATGGAAAAGACAGTTTGAAGCAGAGCTGAAATAATAACTTGATCACAGATATATAATAGGCAGCTGTTTTGGTCATTGAACAGTTATTTCATTGTTCAAGCAAGTCAAACACTCTTTAGTTCCAGTTTCTCACTTAAGGGCTTTACTTGAAATCATAACTCACTATGACAGTTTAGTGAAGATTGTTGGGTTTGGCCTGTTGGTTGGTCGGATGTAACGTACAGCATAACAATTTCAAGATGTCACATTCAGAAATTGTGATGGCTGTTTTTTTTTTTATCTGCTGAACGATTCATTGGGAAAATTAAGGGCAGCAGCAGCCTTAAACTGAGATTTGTCCACTTTTGAGTCACTTTGCATCCAACACTCCACGATTTCATGAGCATGTGTGAATGAACTTTTCTATTCTTCAGTTGCTTCTTCATTCCAGGTTGCATTAAAAAATAAAATTAGCAGGCTGTTTTGAACTTGTTGACACCCTGGCACAGTAAATGTAGAGAAATTCCCCAGGGTGCTGGTGCGGAGCCATCGTGACAACAGACATGCCACGGCTTTGACAGTGCATACAGATGTGAGATAGCAGCCACCTCATGTGCAGCGTTCTCTGGAAGTGCTCTGGTGCAAAGATCTGAGTGAAGCATCTCTGGTTAGAGTGACAACTAAAAATGACCTGCCTGCATCCTCTTTCGGTCTGTGTGGTCGTCCACGCGTGACCCTCAATAAATAGTGCATTTACATAATGAAAACATGTGACTGTTACAGGAAATCTGCCCTTTGATGCTTCAGAGCTGCGAGGATGCTTTTAATTGTGTCTAACCACGCAACACAAACTTGAGTGGCACTTCCCCAACTGAAAATCACATACACACATATTCACACACACACACACACATAGTATCATACATCTTATCAAAGAGGAAGAAGCACACACGCAGCCCACAAAGAGCTACTCTTGCATGTTTTTTCGTTATCAGTATCTTCTAGTGAGAAATTCAGTTCAATTGGCCACGAAGGTCACCTCTAAAATTTAACTCTCATCTCTCAGAAGTCTATTTTCCTTTCTTCTCTTTTCTTTTCCTCCTTTTTTTCCCCCCCTTTTTTTTATTACACCTACACCCGCTTTTAATCTTCGCAGACTTTTAATGATTTTAGGTTCAGTTGCCTCACAGATGGCAATCGGCAGAGTTTAATTGAGGCTTGCAAGTGAGTGGATGTGAGAATTTTCAGACAAGATTTTAAGTAGCACCTTGAACATTTCTCTCTCTCTCTTTTTTTAAAGGGTTCCACAAAAGCCATAAATTGGCTTTTGGCCTAGATCCATCTCCTGCTCTATTCTCTCATATGCTGCTATAATGTAGGCTGCAAATATTATTCTTGCTGCAGATATTATTCTTTTGCCGAATCTGTCAGGCAGAAGGGATTTAGTGTTGGGTTTCAGCAGAGATGAGGCGTTTTTTTTTGTTCTTGGAAATGGTGTACAACAGCTCCAATAGTTTTTCTTGGTGCCTCGGAGAGATGAGCCCATTTCTCTCCCGTTGCACAAGGCTTATTAGTTTTCACTGTCAGCCCCCTTTCCTCTGCCGCTACTTTCTCTCTGTTGGAGCAGGGCCTCTGCTCTCAACCGCAGCTCATGATTGTCTGTGCAAAACTATAAAGTGATTTGTCAGACTTATCACATTATGTGCTGTCCTGAAATGAGTATTATCTCTTACAGTGGGTCTTTATTCGAGTTACTCTGAAATCTTGGCCAGCGGTCTGATTCTCTACCAGGAAAGTCAACTTGTTTATGAGCTTATAGCGGTGATTCATTTTCTTAAACATAAGGGCTTTACTTAGAATGCTAAGTGGCTGTGGTTGAAGGGTCTGGATCAGCTTGCTGGAAAAGAGCCCTCAGTTGTACGTGCTTCTCATCTTGTGACTCTCTGTGATGACCTCGTGGCCAAAACACGCCGCGGTTTTGCTGCTGCAGACGACTTGAGCACAGAGGGACATCTCTGTTTCTGGTGTCGCCTCTTTTATACTTCCTGTCGCGCCTTCTCCGCTGTCTTTGCAGCCTCATTTGGCTGTCTCATCTAGTCTCAGCTTGTAAAGTTATATTTTCCCGTTGAATCTCTTCTCTTCTCCCCCCCCCCCATCCTTCGTTGTGCCTTCTCTCCTCTCCCACGTTGTTCAAGCCACAGTTCCCACAAGCCCCGGGGCCACAGCTGTAGCTCGTCCGTGTCTCCCCCTGACCTCCCCATGTAGCACTGGAGAACAGCTGTTCCCTGTATGCATATACACACACACATACACACACCCACACACACCAGCCAAGTGCAGCGCTCTGGGGGAAGCCTGCAGTAGGGGCAGTAGGTTTGCACTTTGAGTTCATCATCACAGTTACCACACACACACGAACACACAGAGGCATATGCGGTCTGACATGAAGAGGAAATCTCACCACTTTACACTCAGAGAGAGATATTATAAGCAGTATGTCATAAAGTAGAGGTATAGACACCCACTGCAAGCACAATTGCACAGTAACAAGAACACAATCACTCAGACACACACACACACACACACACACACAGAGAGACAGCACCACTCCCCCAGTCAGCCAAAGTCTAAGCCACCAAGACCCCCCACTGAAAGGCTGAGACATCCCTTTTGTTCCTCAGGTTGGGGACCGGAGTGACCTTTGACCCGTGCACCGTGACCCCACCCAGCTTTTGAGCCTAAGTTCAGTCATATGAGAGCGGGTTAGCCCTTCAGAGGTGTGTCATATGACTAAGATGCAGGTTACAGCCGGAGGGGCAGGCTGTGGTGACATAATGGACATGCAAAGGAATGTAGACAGACAACACAGACAGAAAACAGGACACAGACACACACAAAGGTTAATGCCTTATTAGCAAATCAGTATTTCTGTATTGAAGCTGCTAATGGTTTTTGTAACTATAATTATAATTTGGTATTTGTCATCATATTGCAATTTTCAGATAGTACTTAATATCTGAAGGGAATGATAAATAATTAAAAAAAGAAATAAACCTCACAATCAGGCTGTAATTAGAGCTTGACATCAAAAACGTTGCTGTCAAAAGCTGGCAGTGAACGCTTGGTCAGATTCATAGTCCTTAGCATCTTCATTGATGATTCATAATTTAGGAAATTTTTTAGAATCTATTTCATTCAGGTAATCTATCCACCTACAGTCAATTTGTTTCTGATTTTGTTAAAAGTGGAAAGGGGTTGCTGCTGTGTTTGAAGGATTTGGTACAACAGTGGGAAAAGTCAGGGATCGCCAAAAATAATTCAGATTCATAATCTGCCTGTAAAGAAGACGTTTACAGGGCAACATTGCAGTCCATAGAGCAACGCCGCAAATGGCTAATAAAAATTCAAATGATACCCAGGCCTCGCTATAACATTAGGATCTGCTTACATCTGACCATTTCACGCTGTTTTCCACCATATGTTTTCCTGCCATTAAAGCCGTAGCATCATTAAACTGCACATCACTGCGGTTCTAACTACACCAACTCTTACCGCCATGCACGCGCTCAGACGTGACGGGTCAGGAGTCGGCACTGACAACAACTACATGGCAGCTCACATACAGATAAGCAGACAAACACGGACACACACACTGATGCACACTGATACACACAGATATGGCGTAGCCTTGGCTGGTATGCATGCTTGGAAGTGTTGGCTGAATTTAAATGCAGACCTCCAGCTGACATCCATCCATGATTAATGAGAGAGTCTGGGTTAAGTTTTGGCTCCTTAATGAATACAGTTTGAGAAGTTGAAGAGCCTATCAATATTTGACATGACTCTTGAATATGTTTGCATAATTGATGCAGGAATCTAAATTGAATCATAATTGCATCATGGTGGACGTTTCGTCTCCTTTCTCTCTCTCATTATTTCTCTTGTCCTTTGTATCCCACTCCCCATGATATTTCTCTCAAGACCAAATAAGCCTCCTTCACTATCATTTTCCCAGACACATGAATTACACACACACACACTCAGATGGGTGCCGACAGACAATCAATGTGATCTCAGGGTGTGACTGACACATGGTACTGATGAACCCACTGGGTAGCGTATCACTTTGCTTGCCTCTCCGCTTATGATTGGCAGCTGTACCTCCCCCACACCCCCCATCTCTCTCTCTCTCATGCACACACAAACACACACACACACACACACACACACACACACCCTGGGAGCACTGACTGTCTCAGACATCATACTGCTCTCCAGTGTCGTGCGGTGCTGACATACTCTGTGTTTGATGCTGATGTCAAACTGACTCTCAAATGATTGTGTTCGTGCTGGTGTGTGTGTGTGTGTGTGTGAGAGAGAGAGAGAGGGGAGAGAGGATCCCTTTTGAATGAAGGGATCATGATTAAAATACAGGTCATGTGTCTTGCTGTTGCTTTCCACTAAATACCTATTATTTTTCATATTATTGTTGATGGTGGGGAAAGGTATGTCTCTATAATCAGGTCCAGAGCAGAAACAATGAATCCAACTCTTTTGATAACTTATTAATTAATAAGTTACTTACAAGCAAAAAAGAAGATTTGATGCTTTTTTGTATCATGTGATAGTGAACTCGATACCTGTGTTGGTTAAACAAAACAAACCGTTGCTTAAAGTTGTTTTCTTTTTTTTTACATAGATTATATTAATGTGTTTTGTAAGTGTCCAAGCTTTTACCGGAGCTTTCAACAACATCTTGGTGTCTTCATCAACAGAGTTTTCCACAGTTATCAAGGAGATGGCTTGATTGTCACCATGTGACACATGTATGGTAGTCTGCTCACCAGGTGGGTGCGTATGTATAGCAGATGTAACCACCCGTCATTATGTACTGAAGAAGTCCGTGAGATGCGGTTGAAAGCTCTGTGAAAAGCTTCTAGGTGGACGAATTCAGAGATCAACAACAGCATGCAGTAAACAGTTTTTTGCTGTGCGAAGGTTTTGTGAAACACACACATTGTTTTATGTGGTGTAACAAGTCGTCTGAAATCACTCTCAGTTGGATAAAATCCTGCTGGTCTCATGTCAGCGTCTGCATCTGGAGCCAGAGAGCCCAACAGAAAACCAAAAAATTTACATTATAGAACGGAATCACAAAGAAGCTTCATCACTCCATTCAAAGTGATGTTTAAGTAAGTAAGTGAGTTAAAGTAAAGTTTGCGTCACTCGCTCTTCTGGCCCAAGCAACTCTGAAACCCTTTTTAAAAAAAAAAACTCAGTCAGAATCCAACAATGCGCGGCTGCTCGCTTGAAAATAAGCTTGCTTCTCCAAATTCCTGCAAAGCCGACTTTTCAAAGGGGCAATCTTGACTGATGACAGTGCATCTCTCCATCCGCCTCTGTGTGCCCAGCCATCCATTTACTGTGATAGTTATGGCACTGCTCTGGGTGGGTTCTCGGCATTCTCTGATTGGTGGTGTTGTGCTTAGGGGCCCAGGTGGCTCCAGGACTCGGTTTATATTTTGATTTAGAAGAGTCTTCGGGGGAAATACATACAAAATGTGTTTGCAGACCAGAAATTAGACGCGATTAAGTTTCCACTCACCTATTGGAGGAGAGAGGAGCTGGTCTTTGCCGGCAGATGGGACCCCGATAATGGCCGGCGGTGCTTTGAAAATAAGGGGGTTAGTGTGTGTGCAGTGTATGCATATTAACGTGGATGCAAGAGTGAGAGTGTCTGAACCTGTGTGTGTGAGTGTGCCGGTTTGTATCTATGTGTGAGTGAGTGTGTGTTTTTGTGAGTGTGAGACTCATCGATATTTTGGAGAATGATTTGTTATGAAAGAGCCTGCAGCGACCCTAATGCGGATGGATGAATTTGAGCATTATTCTGTGTGTCTGTGTGTGTCTCTCTTGGTGTGTGTGTGTGTAAGATGAAAGGACATCTCGGTGAGGGGTAACTCCGGCCTCCTCTGAGCTCCTCGTTTCAGTGGCTCTGATGACAAAATGTGTCAGTGTTTAAAAAGAGGCCGCCGGATAGCATGTGCTGACATGTCTAAATCTGAGCCTGTCTCACACATATGGATCTACACACACACACACACACACACACACAAAAACACACAAACTAACATGCACAGTGAGGCGTCCCGAGGGCCATCTGGAAGTGCAGAACGAGGCACAGCTGGTCTCCAGTGAACATCCACGGAGTCTGGACCCCTCGACTGCAAGATCTCGCAGCGAGGCGCCAATCACTGATGAAGTGTGTGTGTGCGTGCATGCTAGTGTGATGGGGTTGCCGCAGCCATCTAGATGCCCATGAAAACAAATTCCCCAAATATTCTCGGATTCGTGCGCGGAATAGGTGTCGTCTAGTTTGAAAGCGACCTCACTTCCATCCTCTGGAGAGTTGAGGGTGTGTGTGTGTGCGTGTGTGTTGGAGACTCTGACTTATTGCGCAGACACTAAATGTAACTGAAAAATTGCCTCCATCTGTTGGCAGTGGAAAAAATCGGAGGGGACAAATTGAAAAGATTGCAAGGATAAAGCCGTCATAGTGAATTAGTGTCGCGGCAGGAAGACTTCTTGTTATCGGGGTATTTGTAAAATATTCAGGCTTACACGTGTGAGGGGGAATGGGTAGCTGCAGGGAAAGAACAGGCTGCAGACTAGAACTGATTCAGAAGTTTGTGCGAGTGTGAGTCTGCATGTATATGAGCGCTATCTTTATGAGTATGTGCGGACATGTTTTTTTATTTAGGCTTATATGGTTCAAACCCACCACCTGCAGCTATACTTAGCACCTAGCTCTCATTTGAATAGTAATATGCACCCAGAACAGCTACGCAAACTAGCATGACATCTTAGAAAATACATCTTAGAGTGATACTTTTAAATTCAAGCTCCGACACTGAATTACTGAGACTTTCCACGCAAAATCCAACAAATACGTGCCATGTATTGGCAGCAAGAAGCGACTTGATAAACATAAGTTGTGAAGGCTGCAGATCGCCAGCACAGAGAGGGCCTGTATTGAGTTGTACAAACAATTTGTCAGTGCAACAGTTAACTCTTAGTTTTGAAACTGAAAGGGGGGTTTTATGTTTCTTGAAGTGTTTTGACTGTAGTTGCTCTGTATTCACACGGGGTGAGAGTGAAATGGAGCTAGAGAGAGGAAAAAAAGAAGAAGATATTACCACGGACCTATCAATCAGCGATTCCCCTCAAGAAATTGTTCTTGACGGGGCAGAAAGACCTGTCATATTAAGTCTGTGTTCAGATCTCATACATCCGTGTTCAGTTAAAACCCAGTTGAGATGGGTTTATACCCTGGTATCAGAACACCTCGCAGATGCACCTCTAGTGAACACTTGTGGTCGGCTTTCACTCCTCAACTCATTATGCAGCAAACAGTCATCAGTTCCATCAACACTCATTTATGCTCCATCGACGGGGATCAATAATATTCTCTCATTCAACAATCGTTTCCCACTTTGATTGATGAAACAGGCGCGTGCAGGAACGCACACTTCCGCTTCCACAGGTGATGCTGACCAACATTGGGATGCAGTCTGCGCAATCAGGTGCCAAAGCATCCTCTGTTTGTGTAGTTTGTGCTGCCACACCTGTGACTACAGCTGTCCACTTGTAATGCAGTCTCATCTGGCTAATAATGTTATGAGGTACACAACAATCTGGATGAGTTTTTTCCATTAATTTATAGTGTGATGGTTTTCGACTGCTCTCAGGCTGCCTCCACTTAACTGCTTGGCATGTTCTTAGTCCTTATTTGTGATTTCTTTTTAATGTTGATTTTACAATTTTGCATTTCTTTACCTTGATCCAGTGATATAGTTTTCTTTTGTTATGCATCCATGCTATTTGTCCGTAACTCAGCGTTGTTGGGCCTGTCATAGTCAGACACCCACAAATTCACTAGAAGCCCTGTAGCCGGTGATAGTAAAGCTATATTGTACCATATGTGGACACTTTATAGCGCCAGGATTTTGTCCTCTGTGGGCTTGTAACTGTAGTGCTGCCTTTTCTGGCTGCCAAGCATTTTTGCATATAACTCTTAACTGTGGCCTGCACCACCAGTCAAACCAGCCACCATGACATCATTTTCTTCACTTATATTGAGCTGTGTTTTATATACAGAGGCTATACAGGACTATGACAGTCTTTGGGCTGCACAGGGGAAGCTCTTTACAGTCTTGTAAGTGGGCGTAATCAGATTGGCCCCACAGACCTCAGGGTCGTCATGGGTTTGACCGCAGAAAGCCTGTTTGCTTGGCCAGGCGGACCTCTTGGTCATTCCATGCTAGAATGCTAATTGGAACTAGCATAAGCTGGCTAATGAGCGCTAATTAGGCTAATGAATTAGCTGAAGAGTGTACAGCAGGCGTTGCGGCAGCGGAGGAGGAGGAAGATGCACAGCAACACATCTGGATGCCCACGTAACATCTGACACACAAGTCTCCACATAGCTGCGGGGTAAATAAGTAGATAGGATATAAGTTAGGGGGCACACACACACACACACACACACACACACACACACACACACATGCCAGTCACACACTGCTGTTTCTTACACACGTGTGCACACATTATCATCTTCAAACACACAAACAAACATATGTGGATACAACTCCCCATCACACACACACACACACACACACAGACACATCCCATTTAGTCAGGAGTCAAAGATGCCCCCTTTCTACCCACAAGCTCACTTAGCCTGCACATCTGTCGTACTCTCATGGGAACACACTCACAGTGTGCTTCAACTTAGACACTTGTGTTTATGGGAAGAACGAGACTCCTGTTTAATTACTGCTGGAATCTGTCCTTAGTCTGTCTGAGAGTTATATTCTAGACAAATGAGCACATCTGTGGCACAATATGCATGATGATAAATAACTTATATATTATATTTATATTTATATGTTTTTATATAGCCGCTGCTTTTATTCTGAAGTGCAGAAGGACAGAATGGGAGAATATTAAATTAATTAATTTGATGAATTGAAGTATTTACTAGAGGATTTTTTTCTGTTAGAAAACCTCCTGAGCACAAACACACACACACACAACTCAGCAATACAGTACAAAAACACGTCCCTGGATTTTGTTCCAGCCATCACCAGACCTCCAGACACCCATTCTTTCACACACTCCTGCAGACACACACATACAGAAACCCACGCTGGAAGACAAAGGAATTAGTGAGAGAGTGGCAGAGGGAGACAGGAGAGAGGTCCAGAAAGCTAATGTAACAACAGTCTCAATAAGCAGTAAATTGGATCTCTTTCTCTTTGCTCCTGGGAAGACACTCAGTCTGGTTGTGGTTTTATGTTTTCATCACCCTGAAGCTCCGTGTTCAGACGCCTGCTGGGTGCCCAGTGGCACCAGAAAGACCAGGTGGCAGCCCGCCAGGCGCACACCTTAGGGAATCTGGGCTGCAAGTATTGTATTATATACGATTTTGAGGTACTTTTTCCATTTTATGTTACTTTATACTTCTGCTTCACTACATGTCACAGGGAAATATTGCACTTTTTAGTCAAAATAGTGTGTTTATCTGCTCTAATAAAAGCTGTAAATGTTAGCCTGTATCTATAGTAGTAATTCAATAACCTCACTTCCAAGGCCAATGATTCTCGTCCAAGTTTGCACTCCAGTAACCGCAGCAAAGCTTAAGACACCATTACTTTTCCTGAATTTATTGCCAACCCTAACCCTATTGCTTGATCCTCTTTTTTTTTCTCCTGTAAAAGTAAAACGTATTGTTTAAAAGGAGAAACAATAAAGCCAAACTCCACATGCATCACGGACTGGTGAGGACGTAGACTTTTTGCCAAAGACATGTAGCATTAAACTCAGTTTTTTAGCATAGTGTGACAGACATACAAACAGTAACTGAGGTTGAAGAACTTAACAAAGAGTCAATTCAGCAGTAATTCATGCATACCTAGCAAAGGATTCTTCCTCCACCCCTGGCCGTAAGGGAGCAGTGGGGGTGGTTGATGGTGATGCGGGCTGATGGTGCGTCCGATTCGACGGTAGCGTCTTTCACCTACCAATAACATCAGCTAGATAGTCTGTTTAGTCAAAGTGCAGTTTTCATCCTTCTCCCCTTACCCCCACCCCTCACCCTCTTACCCCCTGCGTGGCTGAAGCGAAGATCCCATGTAATAAAGTTGCTGCAAATGAAGGCACTTAATGACAGGTTGCCACAGCAACAGTGTGGGACGTTGCCGTTGGGGCTGGCGGAGAAGTGCATCTTAACTGCTTCACAGTTGTTGGACATGCTGACACGTGCACTCAAACGCACTCTCGCATGCATACAAAACACCAGGGTGCACATGCAGAGGTCATATCCTGCTTTATTACACGAAGCCTTGTTTTCAGTCGGCGTCATGTCTTCTGCACACAGACTTTGTTTTCTGCTGTTTTCATTCCAAACGTGGCATAAGGGAGCCCTTCCAGTAGACTATCAATTCACATTTGTCGCACGCTTGCTCTGTTTTTTTCTCACCCTGCTTTCATTGTGTTATCTGTTTGGCACACAACACACATGCACACACACACACACACACTGATATATACAATGGAAAGAAACACACAAGTACAAGTGCCTGAAAAACAGACACACAGACACACACACAATCACAGCCTGCGTGCTCGCAGCTCGGCTGTGGTTTCCCTCCAAGAGCTCAAGGTCACAAGGACAAAACGGAAGGAGAGGTGTCGTTAAACAGAACAGAAAAGGGAGGAAAAGAAGAAGTGGAGAAGAAAAGATGGTGAATGCAAGTTGTGGCATCTGAACCGCGCGTAAAGTGCAAAGCAGCAGGAGTTTCGAGGAAAGGAAGAGGAGTGAGAACAGGAACCGGGAGGCGGGAGGAAGGTGGTTTTACACAGCAGGGGACGTCCTCGTGTAGGCCTCCTCCTGCGAACCTCCTCACCTCATTCAAATCTCTCAACCACTAACACTCCCCTGTAAAAAGACAATCATGTCTTTCAGGCACAATACAAGTCATAATAAGGTTAAGGTGCACAGCAGGTGAATCATGTAGGAGGGTTGTGCTGGCGCGCTTTCAGGAGATGGCACGTCTCAGCCAAAACTCGCATCCTGTAAACCAGCGATTTGTTTCAGGGATTTGGTAGAAATTTCCTGTTTTGGTTGCAAAACATTAGAAAACTAAGACGTTCAGAAGTTCTTCCTATGACAGATATGGTCAAACAGATAACATTTGTGTTGTATTAAACATGCAGGGAATAGAAGATCTGACACACACGAAAGCGCAGTGGTTAGATAAGACATTTTAATGGGTTGTTGCGTGTTAAATCCACACATTGATATTCACTGCCATCAGATGCTCGCCTGCTTTGTGGGCTGTTAACACACAGCCACACACACACACACACATGCACAGACACCTGTCCAGGCAGACAGCTGGTGTGGAAATATGGGCTAAGATAGCTTCTTCGTCTCCATCGACAGGTGACGGAACGTCAATGTGAGGGCGTGCAGCTGTCGCTTGTTCACACTGCGTGTATGTCTGCGAGTCCACTGGTGTGTGTCTGAGTGTGAGTGTGCATGCGATAACTGTGCTATGTGCTGCACAGAACGCTATGCTATGTAGGTGTGAAGGAGGGTGGGATTTTATCACAGGCTGTTATGTCCCTGCACTTCATTAGAGCTCAGCTAAAGAAGAGACGAGGCAGCATCTCGCTGGCAACATCAGCAGGCACCGTCGTGTGTGTGTGTGTGTGTGTGTGTGTGTGTAGTGCCAGCTTTGCCCTGTCAGCTCAGTCCATATTCGCAGGCACACATACACACAGAAGGCAGCAGCATCAGCAAGCGCTGTCACACTTCAGTACAAGGTACCGTACATCCATGGCATCAATACAGCAGAATGTCATGTGCATGTAGAGTGTGTGTGTGTGTGTGTGTGTGTGTGTGTGAGTGTGTCCTGTAACCTTCACCTTGTATAGACTATGACTAAATGAGAAATGATTTTCTGCCTCACTAGTCTCTTAACCTCCAACCTAAACAACCCTCAGGGCTCATTATTTTCATTTTTCATTTTTTGCCAAAAAAATCTTTGTTGTCATCATTGTTATAAAAAAAACAACACAAACACAAAAAAAAATGTATGTAAATAGATTTTTTTTAAAATAGCATTGGCTGAATAACCACTATGTAGTGAAAAATTCATTCTTTTGTTTAATTATAATTTTCCTAGAGGGACCCAAGTACATAATTATCCTCTAATTTATGCTTTCTCCCATTTTTTTCTTCAGTGGTAAAATGCATTTTGATTTATATATTTTTTTGCTGCCATTGTTGCAAGAAGACGTAGTTGTAAAAGAAGCTGCTCTGATCACCATCTTCTCGCAGCAGGAAGCATAACTTTCGGGTGCATGGCAACAAGAGATATATGTGACAAACTGCTCCTCTTTGTTAAAAAAGACACCAATGTAGTAGTGAGAATAAGTAAAAAGATGTTAATCAGTGTCGTAGCAATCCACACAGGGAGACATTGCTTTGTCCACGTTTGGAGACTGTGAGACAGAATAATAAAAAAATAAAAGCAGCATGCATAGAAACATGACTACACAAAGTGCTGCACAGATACACACTGTCTCTCTCAGCCTCACACACACACACACACACACACACACACACACACACACACACACACACACACACACACACACACACACACAAACGGGGAGCCAGCTGTGTGGAGGAAGCAGGTGTCACTCTCAGCTCATTACCCCTGGCAGGGTTGATCACCCTGTTTGGAGAGCAATAAGACACACCTCAATGGAGAGATGGAGGGATGACGGGGCAGGGGGAGGAGAAGTGTGTGTGTGTGTGTATAGTGCACAAGTCATGTTTGGCTTTAATATTTCTTAAACTATGATAAACACGACTGTCCACAATTTATAGATTAGTAATTGATCCAAAATTGGCCGTTGAATTCATTGTACTTTATGTGTACCTCTAATTACGAAACATTTTTCTGTGCATGTTGCTTTAAATATTGTGTTCTTGTTCATGTCAGTGAACTCATCACTTGTGTGTGTGTTTGTGTGTGCGTGTCTGCAGGTACGACTACAAGGAGATGCTCCACAACTCCACCTTCTGTTTGGTGCCCCGCGGCAGACGACTGGGTTCCTTTCGCTTCCTCGAGGCGCTGCAGGTAAACAAGCAACACACACACACACAAACACACATTCCTTTATGAGAAAGCACTGCATATGCTGTAAATTCATGCCTACCAGCAGTATTACGGGGAAGAAAAAGAATCCCTTCCCACACTTAACCTCCCACTTAGCATTTGTTTTAATGGTGCTACCTCCAGCATTAAAGGATCACTAAATCATTACCACCTTAAATTTCAGACTAATAGTGTAATTAATATAAACAAACCAGACCTTCACTGAGAAGATTAACTGCTTCCTCCTGCCTCTAAACAGTGTTTTAGTAACACTGAAATGAATTTAGCTGACGAACTGTTGTTTCGTTGTTGCCTGACAGACAGTGAGGTGATCAAAGGGCTGCAGGAAAAATTTAAATCTGTAATAAAACTCTTGATTTTGTTTGGAGTTAAACAATCATTTTGATCACTGCCTAATCTCTATGTGGTTATTACCTCTATAACCCCAGCTCCCCTTTTCGGTGCACAAGCTGGAATAATGACATATCCAATAAGTATGTGAGAATTAAGGGTCACCGAAGCATTCAAAACCTCAACATTTCACAGTCAGATCAATTAATTCCAGTGGACAGCCAACATAGTGCTGCAGGAATGAGTCCTGAAACCCAGAAATGAATTAGCATTTTTGCACTTCCACTTCACTCGTCTCCAAGTCAGTGGGTTTTCTGAAAGGGTTTCTGGTTAGATGCCTGAAATAACCGGTGGCTAAATGAGACTACAGAGGTTATCAGGGACATTAAGCCGAACACAGACTCTCATCCACCCACGGGTCCGCCTTTACAGCCTCTAGTTGTGTTTATACTCACGCTCTTGCAAACTATTCTAACTTAAAGTTTCAAACTTGTAGATTTATCAATTTATAGTACTTTACAAGTACAGTTTTTTTTTTTTCTCAAATTGGAGTGTAGCTTAGTGGTGGTGATGCTGATGTCCTGACAGAGAGCTGGAGGGTCCGAAATGGAGGAAACTAGCGCAGCTTAATAGCTGTGTTACACCATCCACTTTTATTTATCTACAGCTGTTTAATACAGGAGGCAATGCCACAAATACACTTATTGTCCCAAGCTTACAAGTTTGCATATTAGCTCGGGGAGCTTTTATCCCTCTTTAATAACTCTTTATCATATGAAATTGCGTACAGTGTCTTAAAAGAGTGCCAGGGGAAAGTAAACGGCTCAAGTACAGGAAATATTGCGACTGATGAGCGCTATCGTGCTCCCAGCTGACTAGCGTGTTAGCAGCTAGCCACAATTCTCAAATCCAATATTTTGCATGGACCTGCAGACAACTTTTGATTTGACTATGCTATGAGTCTGAATTACAGTGACCAAAATGTACAGCCCTAAAGATGGTCAAAATGCCAACTTAAATTAGTCAAATAAATGTTAGTTATTGGTTTCACGTGCACCCCAGTTACAAAATAAACAGTTGTTGTTGCAGTCATATTGGAATCTTAAAATGCTTTACAAAGACAGAATTGTGAGGTTTTGTGCTTTTAAATGATGTGTTATGGATAAGTGTAGTAAACTTAGATTAGGGGTTAAATTGCTGCACACAATGCGCCGTGAAAGCTCACCGCACTGTATGACCGTGATAACCTGTGAGGTAAATTCCACTCAGCTAGTTATTTTCTAATACTGGATCTGCATTTACATCCACTTGTAAGCTACTCCAGCCTCTTGAAGTCTTACACACTTCACATTCCCGTTCATCCATTTCTACAACTGCATCGCACTCTCCTGCATTACTACTGCACTGTCCTTTACCTCTCCTTACCGCCGTCCACTGAGTGCACCCACAAAAGTGCGCTTATCTCACTATCAGCTGCCACACACACACACACACAAAGCAGCACACTTCACTCAGGAGGAAAACATGCCCTTGTCCATTTGTCTGACTCACTCCATCCATCGACTCGCTCCGTCTAGATGAGGATGGAGAGAGAGTGTATTTACCGGCTTCAGCCTTTGCATGAGAAAGCAATTCCTAATAGAGGTCAACTCTGCGCATGTATGTGTTTTTGTGTGTGTGTGTGTGTGTGTGTGTGTGTGTGCGCCTGCGGTTTTGTTATGTGTGCTTGTATCTATCTGTATGCATGGGATTGTGTGTGCTTTGTGTGAGTGTGTGTGTGTGTGTGTGTGTGGAGGAGAGCCCGAGGGCCTGCTCTGCTTTAGCTGACACCTTTATGACCTGGGAGTGACAGGGCCGTCATTACATCAAACTCCCACCACAAACACACACACACACACCAGCTGTTCCTTCCACCTCTCCTCTCATCCCTCCATCCCTCTGCCACTCCTTTGCCAAAGGTCACATTCAGCTCTACCACCTCCCTTCTTTTCATCTTTTTTAAACATCTATTTATTCACTCTCTTCTGCCTTTTCATCTTTTTTTTTTTTTTTTTTTAATTCCCCTTTCTCCTCTCTTTATCCTTCCCCTCGCTCGCCTCCTTTGAGTAATTAACTTTCCAGCACCTGAAGTTACCATTTTAATATTGATGTGTCAACAGGTGCGGCTGTAAAAAGACAAATGGCTGCGCACCGAGCGTGCTCACTGGAGATGAAGTTAAACAATCCAAATAGACTGAACGTGGTAGTATTCTTTGACTAATTTTAGGCGAATAAATGATTCAGACATTTTTTTTTTTTAGAAATCAAACAAACACAAACAGAATCAGAAAAAGAACCATCAAGCATGTAATTAAAAAAAAAAAAAAAAAAAGTTTGTGTGGTTCTCAAGGGTTAGAGCAAAATGAATAAGTGTTTTCTGGTGTGTATGAATCCTCGCTGCCTGTTTGTATATCTGCAGCTCGGTTTTTAACAGTTTCTTGTGTTCGTCTCCGATCTGCTCTCCAACAAATGGCTGCTATTTGTTTTTTTTTCATACCCATGTCAGTCGTCATAATACTGAATTCCTCGCTATCTGCCTGTCTGCTTATCTAGATTGTAAGTTCAAGCTTATTTCTGCTTATCTGTTTGCTAAGCTGCTTCGTGTTCAGCAGTGATTTGATCTTAATTTTGTAACAATGATCCAATCAACATGTAAATGACATGAGAGCTCATGCTGGCGTACTATTTATTAGGCTGAACGAATTTTTGATAAATTAAAGATGCGCTAATTCTTTTTTTTTTTTTTCTTCTATGAACAAATATAAGATATAAACAAATATAAAGGGGGTCGCTGAAAGTGATGAACCCACAGAAAATTATCAGCTGACTCTGCAGTTTCTCTCAGCAGCATCTCCAAGGCCTGCAACTTTAATGTTCTGGTTCACTCTCACTGCTCTTATCAATAGTTCCCAGTGCTTTAAAGGCCACTGTGCATTACCTGCCAAACTCCAAAAAGCAGACAGAGAAAGCTACTAACGAGCTGCTGAACACGGCGCGACATTTAGAGTTAAAAGAGAGCGAACATTAAACAGGAATTTGTCAGGGGGCCAGAAACGTGAGACTAAATAATTGCTAATGCTGCTCTGTGTCTGCCGGATGTTTAATTTTTGTTAAATATATTCAATAATCTGTCAGTGTCGTGTTAACAACTTGTTCTGCTGCCCCCAAGTGGGCTGCAATTTTGCCATTTTCATTAATAGTTTTAATATAGAAAGTTGATACAATCCAAAAAGGTAATTTGGAGTAATAATTGAGTTTAAATTTGTAGTCTGACGGTTTTGAGGCAACTGCGTTTTCCTTCTGAGTTGTTAAAGTTCAGCCCTTTGAAGAGATTTCTATTTTGAACCAGCATCTAGTCTGAAGTTAATGAAGTTGGCATCTAGAAAGACATGAGTGAAAACAAAGCCAGCCATAGTAGGCCTTGTTCTGCATTTATTACTGCTGTGACTTGGCTGCTACAAGGCCTCACTAGTGATTTTACGTCTGATATGTCCACATCAACCCAAACAGGCCCGAAAATCAAAGAAAATCCAATTTTTGCCAATTGGGGAGTTTAGATATTAACACGAAGGGTCACAGACAGACACAGTCCGATCAATCGTAATACAGTCCAGCTAATATACCTGTATATGAAAAGAGTGGCATATTGCAGCTTTGATAATCAGGATCAATATGTAGTAAAGCAGCCATCTGTAGCTGTGATTGGGTTTGTAAAGGATCATGTCTAATGGTTCCCTCTCTGGCTGTGTGTGTGTGTGTGTCCATCTCAGGCTGCATGTGTGCCGGTGATGCTGAGTAACGGCTGGGAGCTGCCTTTCTCCGAGATCATCGACTGGAACACAGCCGCAGTCATCGGCGACGAGAGGCTCCTGCTGCAGGTAACGGCCCGAAGACAACACTCACACAAAACGACACGCTCTGTAATATCACCTGGGAAAAAAAAAGAGAGACGGCAGCAGCCCCACCTGAAACAAAACCTTTTCCTGACTGTTGATATCCTGAGCACACACTCTGCCTTAACTGATATTATCCAAGATCCTGTTTTGTTTTGTTTTGATTTCTGGTGGAGATGTCAGCTAACAGCATAATGCAAGCAGCATACCAAGTCCTCCACTGCTCGGAAATGTCACTCAAAAGCTCACATTGTTATGTGAGAGGCCAAATAAAGACAATGAGCAAATGCAATTCGCCGGCATTGCTTGAACTTCATGAGGGGAAAAAGTAATTATATGCCCATTAAATCTTAATTTGAATGAAGTGTGTAATAATATTGTTTGACATTGAGTTTTATAATGTAGGAGCTGAATGTGAGCTGTGCTGCACCAGTGTGTCTGAGCCCTCCTGGATCTATCTGTTGATTCATGTGTTTTACAAAGCTATGACGGGCCAAGGTGGATACACTATACAGTACACATGATGCATATATTACTGCGTGCTTTCCTGTACTGTACATTAGAAGTAGTAGAAGTCTGTGCATTTACCTCTTCAATAAAAACAGCACGATATGGTTACAGTATTAAATTAAGGGTGGATAAAAACAGTTTATTTGCCATTATCTTCTCTTTATTGAGACATAAAGTCACATAAGGAGTAAACTACGCAGCTCTTAAATATACAAAAGCATTCACCAAATGACTGCTGCAGCATTTTCTTCTCTATCACTGTTTGATAACTCTAACTGTTTTCATACATTTTTGTATATCCCTTGTGTTGTGTGCTTCTTTTCCCTGAAGAACATCTTATTTTTGTCTTCTGTAAACGCTATATTTTTCCCCCTGGGAATCCATCTTTTCAAGTATAGAGCTACATTATTAGATACCACTCTCATATCTGTCCATTAGATATGAGGCTACCACGAGCAGCTGATTAGCTTATTTTAGCACAAAGACGGGAAACGGGGACAAAATGGCCACATTTTATTTATTTTCTTAATTTCTTACACTTTTCCAGTCTTTGTGTTAAGCTAAGCCAATTACTGCTGGTGGTAGTTTCAATTTATCATGTTTCCCAAAATATCAAATTATTTCTTAAATCACAAAGACAGGGACTTGACTGACTGAATACTCTGAGCCTGGACAAAACATCTCAAGTTCTTCTTTTGACCTCGGAAACAGCAGCTAGACAAAAAACATTCTCTACACAAGGTCCCACACATATTTTCAAAGTTTTTAATTTTTAGTTGGTACCATAGGACTTAAGTCTGGAATTTTCCTTTAAGCAGAATGTTGTGGCAGTAATTTCTTTTTAAAACTTGAAGACTCAACTTGGACCTTCCCCTCAGGAATCTCGCTATGAGAAGACTTGCTCTTGACCCAAATTACTTAAAAACTGCTGCTCCGACACCAAACACCTGCAATATCTGCTTCAGCCTACAGTTCACGAGGCTTACACAAGTTTATGTGCTATATCTGCTGATGGGGGTTTTCTGGGAGTGGGACTCTGGGACCAATTTTAATCTTGTCACCACGTTTTAGGTCCCAGATCAGTCCTGAGTGCTGACTGACTGACTGCTGTTGTCATTTGCAGATTCCGACCACCGTGCGCTCCATCCACCA